>NC_141079.1:6629926-6802426 GCF_041138505.1 Cibotium barometz
ACTCAATATAGTAGGAATAGACAAGGTTCAAATGAGAAGACAAAGACTGTAACTCAACGGCAATATTATGCATATAGACTACAAATAAGGGAAGATACAAATGCCTGCCTTCTACGTGGAGTCAGCTATTGGAACAATACATCGTTGATACATATAGTAGCATGGAAGAATCTAGATTAGTATGGATACATATTAATCAGAAAGCATTGCATGCTGAAGTATACCAAGGTCTTGTAGATATGGGTAATTCAAGTGATGGGGTCAATAGAGTCTCTGGGGGCATTGCTAGGCGCAGGGTAGTTCTACCATCTTCATATACTGGGGGACCTAAGTATATGCATCAATTGTACCAAGATTCAATAGAAATTGTTAGGAAGATTGGTAAACCTGACATGTTTATTACCTTCACTTTTGCAATCCGAAGTGGGATGAAATAACCAATGCCTTATTGCCTAGTCAGGTTCCCCAAGATCGACCTGACTTGACAACTCGGGTCTTTTATGAGAAACATAAGGACATGATGCACTTAATTGGTGAAAAAGCAATATTTGGAAAGATGTTGGGATTTGTGTCTGTTATTGAATTTCAAAAAAGAGGCTTGCCCACATGCACATGTATTATTGATATTAGAAAGTGGAAGTAAATCAGTGGGGAGATTGCACACTATGATATGTTGGTATGTGCTGAACTTCCTGATAAGGTGATGTTTCCTGGGTTGCACACCATAATTAGTCATTGTAACATCCATGGACCATGTGGGGTGCGCTCTCCTTGCATGGTCAATGGGAGGTGCACACATCGATACCCTCGGAATTTTTGCGAGACTACTAGCGTTGATGACAATGGATATCCAACTTACATGCGGAGAGACGATGGTAGTTTCATATAGGTAAAGGATCAAAGGGTGGATAGTTGATGGGTTGTTCCATATAACCCTTTTCTGTCTATGAGGTACAAAGCCCATATTAACATTGAAGTATGCTCTACTATTACTGCCGTAAAGTATTTGTATAAGTATGTATATAAAGGACATGATAGAGCTACTATAGAGTTGCAAGACTCACACGAGTTTATTGATGAGGTTAGTCAATATTTGGATGGGCGGTACATGTTTGCGTTAGAGGCATGCTGGCACATATATCAATATGATTTGCATGATGAAAAGCCTGATATACAAAGGTTGCATATCCATCTCCCAATGTAGAACAATGTTGTATTCAATGATCAGGATGATTTGCATGATGTGATTAGTTGTGACAGAAACCAAAGAACATCTTTGACTGAATGGTTCAAAGCTAATCAATTGTATACGGATGCAAGTAGCATGCTATATGTTGATTTCCCTTGCAAGTGGATGTGGAATTCAGCTTTGCGCTCATGGACTAAAAGGAAAAGGGGAAATGTGATCGGACGTATATATAATGTTACTCCGAGTGCAGGTGAGCAATATTATTTATGCATGTTACTTACTGTGTGCAAAGGTTGTAAATCTTTTGAGGATTTACGAACGGTGGATGGACATTTGTATCCGTGTTTTAAGGCTGCATGTGAAGCCAGAGGAATGCTAGAGAGGGATGAGGAGTGGTATATGTGTCTCTAAGAAGCTACATTTCAGAAAACAGGATTTCAGCTGCGTCAATTGTTTGTCATTATAATGGTTTTTTGTGAGCCTATATCCCCTAGACACCTTTGGAATAAATTCTTCACCGAGCTTTCAGATGATTTTTTCCATACCTTGCGAGAGGGTGTATAGATGTTGGTGTTTGTCAGTCTCTATAGCAAAGAATCAAGCTCTGTTGCAAATGCAAGACCTCTTACAATAGTATGGAAAGCGGTTGCATAATTTTGAAGGGTTGCCTGTTCCCAATAGATCAAGTATTGCCAGTGTCAACAATGGTTTGCTGATGAAAGAGATGATGTTTGATTCTATTCACAGCAGAGCAGGCTGTTTTGTCCGTTTCCATGGAAAGGAGTCTACATAGTTGTCAATCAAGAGCTTTTGACACTATCTTGGAGGCTGTTTCTTTGAACCAGGGTGTTTTTTCCTTGATGGACCAGGTGGATCAGACAGCAAAACCTATCTTTATAATGCCTTGCTTTCATGATTACGTGGAGAGAATCAAGTTGCATTGGCATGTGCATCATCTAGAATAGTTACATTGTTGCTTTCAAATGGTCGTACAACGCACTCACGTTTTAAAATTCCATTGGTGTGCTCAATGCTTCTAGCACATGTGGAATTAAAGCTAATAGCCCATTAGCGGAGGTGTTGAAGCTTACAAGGTTAATTATTTGGGATCAGACTCCAATGATGCATCAATACGCATATGAAGCACTGGACATGACATTGAAAGACATTATGCAGAGTGATTCAGTGGTGGGAAAGTTATGCTCTTTGGTGGTGACTTCAGGAAAATCTTATCGGTTGTGCCAAAGGGATCGCGTGAGGACATTGTTGATGCAATATTATGCCGGTCACATATTTGGAGATATGTGAAAGTTCTAAAGCTCACCCAAAGGGTTAGAAACAATTCTTATGATTGTACGGAACAAGAATTTGTCAAATGGACATTACAAATTGGAGATGGCTCTATAGGCCATCCAAACAATGAAGGTAGAGTGGTAATACCAACACGAATGTTGATCCATGGGAACTCCATTTTGAGTTTGGTAGAATGGGTATACAAAGATCTTCAGAGGGTGGAGGAATATGGATGCTTCTTTAAAGATCGTGCTATACCTGCACCACGAAATCTAGAGGTTGATGAGGTTAATGAACTAGCCTTAAGTGCATTGCCTGGTCTTGAAAGAGAATACCTCAGTGCTGATTCGGTTGCTTCTTCCGAGAATGACGCAATATTATACCTAATTGAGTACTTGAACAGTTTGAACTTGGGTGGTGGTTACCCTCCTCATCGCTTGATTCTAAAAATTAATGCTCCTATCATGCTACTCCGCAATTTGGATCCTCGCGGGGGAATTTGTAATGGTATCAGATTGATATGTAAGCAATTTCACTCAAAGGTGATAGAAGCAAAAATCATTACAGGTACCAACATTGGATAGGGTCTTTATTCCCAAGTTAACATTCATACCTACTATGCTGCAATTGCCTTTTGACATGAGAAGGAGACAATTTCCTGTAAGGTTAGCCTTTGGTATGTCAATAAATAAGTCCCAAGGACGTATTGGGACTTTACTTGGCCACCCAAGTATTCACACATGGATAGTTGTACGTTGCTATGTCACGTGTTAGATCATCTGATGTAGTGAAAGTGTGTGTAAATCATCATATGGAACATGAAAGCAGCATAGAAGGTTTAAGCAAAGTCTTCACAACCAATGTTGTCTACAAGGAGGCTTTCCAAATGGCATAAACCAAGATGTAAGTTTAATCTATGCCTAAAAGGTAGAGAACAAGCTATTGATATAGTAGCTTACAAACACTGGAGACTATAATCATAGATATATTTGTATCAATGAAAAAAATGTTTCCATTTATGTAACATGTGTAATCTATGTTGTATTTTTGTGCAATCTTTCACATTGATGCTTCTCTCTTTGGTATTATTGAATTCAGGTGTATAAATCTACTTGCATTTAGCTAAAGATACCATGTAGATCCACAAAAGAGAGTGCCCTGACATTGCTCAAGAGGTGCTTCTAATTGTTGAGATGGCGGACGGGTGTTTGTGAGTTCCTATTTGTTATTTTTGGACATTTGGATAAGCAAACGTTTACTTTTGACTTGCTTTTATTTATTTTTCTTGCTTGGCACAAAATACTAAACATATATATAGAGAGAGACAGAGGGAGAGAGGGAGACCTTAAAGTGTTATGTAAATTATTAGTGTTGTGAGTGTTATATTTGATATTAGGGGTATATTTCTTAAGATGGAGGTGGCAAGGAAATCATTTTCATTTGTTAATGGTGATGGCCAAGATATTGAAGGTATTGAATGGTGATGGCCAAGATATTGAAGATATATAGAGAGAGACAGAGGGAGAGCGGGAGACCTTAAAGTGTTACGTAAATTATTAGTGTTGTGAGTGTTATATTTGATATCAAGGGTATATTTCTTAGGATGGCGGTGGCAAGGAAATCATTTTCATTTGTTAATGGTGATGGCCAAGATATTGAAGGTAATTATTTTTTAGATTGCTATAATTCATGTATTTTTGTTTTCCATAATCTATGTAATATTCATGGTTGAATTATAGACCCTCCATTTTGGGAAGGACAAGCAACAACATCTCTAATTATCGAACTATTAGAGAGCACTAGTGTTTTACGGTATATATAGAAACCCGTTTTTATTAAGATTTTTACATTTTGTTTGGTGAATTTATATTGCTATTGATACATACTTTTCGTCAACAGGGAATATCTTTATTTTTTAGAGCCCAAATTATTGTTGGGTTTGTATGGTTGAGACCCTTACAACGAGAGCTTTGGGCTCCTTGGAATTTACAGTCTGAGATTACAACAGATCGCGGATCAACTTCATGTTCATGTAATGTTTATGGACTATGAAAAGCCTGATAAGTTAGATTTTCGAGTCATAGGCACTAAACAATACATAATTTGTCGGTTTGCTGTCTACAAGCTTGTTCAAACCCCATTCACCTCAAATATTGATCCACCAAATGAGTTCTGTAAGGTTTTGTTACTTTTCTTCTTTTTTTTCCACGAAGAGTTTATCTTGTACTAGCTAATATTTTTTCTTTAATGTTTTTTGCCTGATGGAGGCGAGGAGTATAGGCTTCCAAGGAGTATAGGCTTCCAGTCGTCTGAAGATTGTTTTGAAGCTTTGTTCAAGTGTGTTGAGATTATCAACATTATTTTGGGTTGAAATGTTGGTTGTTTATTTACGCCAAGTTTGGTGCTTTATTCAATGAGATTAAGTGCTTTAGGAATATATATATGGTAAGCATGGTGTGTTTATATATAGGTTGGCAATTTAGGGACCATGGGCTTCAAATATAAGGCTTATCCCTACTTACCCTTCGAAGATGAGCGTTTTTTTTCAGTTGTTTGAAATTTGAAAGTAAGAAAAAAAACACACCCGTGTGTGCAATCGCTTTCGCACAGTGAGGGCTTGAACCCGTGATCTTGGGACTCTAGAGCAACACCTCTCTCTACTGCACTGATTTGTGATCGACGAATTAGAATACTCTTGCCCGTCAGGAACGGGTCAAGCCACTAGTTCTTTATTATTTCTGCTACATGGAGCTTCTTTAGGTTCATATGTTTTTGCACTAAATACATTAAAAAAAGGCCCGGGGGTCATTTTTAAAATGTGTTGCCGATTCAAAAGACAAGTTGTGCTGGGCTTTAGTTGGGACCTACTTTGAACCTTTTGCATGAATTTTTGATACATCCACTCAAAGCACTGATGCCTAGTGATACCAACCCCAATGGGACATCTAAGGTATCTGACCACTTTGCCAATCCCAATGTTTTTAAGACCCAACTAATCCAGCAACCTCTGCTGCTGATTGTAGACATTTAGTTTTATGATGAGCTATCTTTGAGCCACTCACTTTACAGAAGTCCTCGTATACTTGTACCAATGCCTGTATACAATCTTTCTCACACTTGACTATATTGCTGTTGTCATCAGCAAAAAGGTGACAAGTTTACCATGACAAATTGATCCTCTTGCTCTGCAGCCCACTCCATGCCGGTGATTGTGTTCAAGAGAGCCTCATGGATACTCCTTCCATGAAAAAATCCATATTGCATGGCATGGACCCGTTGACTAACCAATGACCTGATTCTCAGGGCAAGAGCCTTGGCAATCACTTTATAAGTTGTATTTAACATTGTGAGAGGTATGTCGCTCTTAGCATCTAGTTTATCCCCCCCCCTTAGGAATCAGCTTGATCAGCCCAGTATTCATTTGCTCTGGTAATTGGCCATCTCCTGCATGCATTAAGTAGCTGGCAAAGATCTTCACCTGCATATCCCACTAACTCTTGGAGTACCTTTGCTTGCAGCCCATCTGGACTAGGAGATTTCTCCTTTTTGAGTGAAGCAACCACAAAATCTAGCTCATGTGAGGAAAAAGGCCTGCCTAGCAAAAGTCTAGTTTCTTCCTCCACCATACATTCCACAGGTTCCAAAAACTCTCTGACTCTTTCACTGTAATTGTGTCAATTAGCTCCATAGGTGAGCCCACAACACCTGATAAATCTTTCACAAAAGTGTTCCTTATCTTGTCTTCATCTGATATTATCACCCCATGTTCATCTCTGATAGAAGAGAGAAACTCCATATCCTTCTTGGATCTCAAGGATTTGAAAAAGACCTTGGTAGGGGCATCCCCAACTTGCAGCCAGTACAACCCTGTTTGTACCCTTGCAGCCTTAGCTCTGGCCTGCTCCATTCTTCTAGCATGATCCTCAAGCTCCTTGAGGACCTGTAGCATAGTTGAATCTCCTTCCCCACTACCACATATGGTCCTCACAGCAGCCAAAGCCATTAAATTTGAATGCAGGGGGTCCTCTGTTAGTCCTTCTCAACACCTTACATCTGAAGAGCAATCTTAAAGGTATATGATCAGACATGGGGTATTTGTGCAAGAGGCTACCATTGCAATCACTACTCAGCCAGCTGGCCATCTCTAAGGCATACAATCTATCCAGTCTTCTTGCTACATAAGCCTCATTAAACTGCTTGTTGCTCCATGTGGTGCTATTTAAAGCCCTGCAACCATCCATGCAAGCTAGATCTAGTAGATCTAAATGGTTTTTTAGAGCCTTCCATTGATCAGAGTCTCTTTGGTCCTCACAGAAGTTCCTTTCTCCTGCAAGCATCATTGGGACATCCCAATCTATTGCCTTGATTGCATCCCATAAATCCCTTCTCTCTGCTTCATTATTTGGGGCATATACATGTAAGGCCCATTTGGGTACCACATACCTCAAGTTTACAAGCCAGGAATCTGCCTGCATCATCTTTCATTACATCCAAAATCTTCCATCTTTTCTTGACCAAAAGCATACAGCCACCAGAGCCTCTTCTAGTTCCACTGGTAATGCACTCCATATCTCTGAATCTAAGCAACATTGGACCACACTTTGACTCTTGCAAGCACACAAAATCAGGTCTTTCAGCTGCCACCATTTTCTTACACAAGTCTGTCTCCCTTCTAAGCATAACCCTCTTACATTCCAAGAGAGCAGCTTCATCTGTCCTGAGTAGGCTCTATGCATTCCCTCCATCATAAAGGTTCTCCACATCTTCTCCTTCAAGCAGAATGGCAAATGCCCTTGCTTTACTTCTAGCTTGTTTCTTAAGATTTCTGCCAGCACTCTTGTTGGTAATGTTTTGAAAAACTATTTTCCGCCCCATTTGGCTCTTGTTGCCAGCCTTCTTTTGGGCAACAACTTGCCAATTCTCATCCTTCTGAACCTTTTCATTGCCTCCCCCCTCAATCTTGTTGGCGTATACCTTATCACTATGCTTGATCTTTTCCTGCATATGCTGCTCCTTACCATGATTAGCATGGGTAGCCTTAGCTGTAGCCTCATTAACCTTCTTATCCTGAGCCTCCTTTGGGGAGTTGACTTGCATTCCTTCATAGGGTTGCTTGCTATCTGCACTCTCACCTGGGCAATCTTTTGCAAAATGCCCATGGCCCCAACACTGGTAAAAAGAACCAGGAAATGGGTGGAAGTGGACTCCAATGTCAACTTTGAAACCTTCCATGTCAAATTGGATGAAATCTGGAACCGCCATCCTTCTATCCCACAGTACACATGCTCTCCTTGGTGCTCTGCCTTCAGACACAGCCACTCTAGGAACATGCAGCACTCTGCCCAAGGCACTAGCCAACTCCTTAACTTGATCCCATAAAAAATGGGGAAGCCCTGGGAAGTCCACCCAGACTGGGCACTGATATAGGAGAGTCTCTTTTGGCTTAAATGCTGGGGACCAAGGGATAGAATATACGACATTTCCTTTGAAGGCAGCAACTCTGGCAAGAATATACTCCCTTTGGCCCTCATGTTCAACAATAGCCTAATAAAACTCCTTGCCCACAAAATGGAACCTGCACAGAGAGGCTTTTTTTCCATACACCTCATGGAACCACCTCTGAAATTCCTCGTCACAGATGGTGGCTTACCCATAAAATAGATATAGACACCACAAGCCATAGCCCTATGGAGCTCTGCCATAGTTTTGTTGATGGAAAGTTCCTTACCAACTCTGAGAACCCTCTTACAATCACCCACCTTGGTAGAAAGCTTGCCCAATTCCTACACAATCTCATGCTCCAAAAAGACCCTTGCCTGCTAAAAAATGCCTCCATTCTGAACCCTAGCAGCATAAGTCTGGTCACTATTCTCTTGTACATCCATCACATCAAGCTGCACTTTCTGAGACTCACACACCCTCCTCTTGGAGGGTCTCAGACTGCCTTGTCCCTCAGTACCCTCCAGTTGTCCAGAATGCTCCACTCAAAAGAAGAGAAATGAGACAGCACAGAGTACCTACCTCCAAGCGCGCGTTCCACTCATAATTCAATATTTTGCAGGTGTTGTCTGTTGCCGTCCTGCTGCTGTCCTGCTCCGCGGCCAGAAGTTCCCGCCCACCAAGCTGGACCCTTACACAGAACATGCAGACATCGCTTCGACACGTCGACTCTTTCGCAGGTTCCGCGACCCAAAGGAATAAGGATTCGGCTTATGCATTTTTGCAAGCATTTCTTCTTCACCTCATTAAAAGCCCTTTCTAAAATAATTCTAGAAAAAATGTGTAAGTACCATTGCCCTTCCCGATAGCTAGTTGGGGGCAAACATCACTGTCATGGAAACATCTGCTCATTGGTGATTCAATAGGATGCTCTACGGAGCTGTGGACTGTAATTAGAACAGAGATTCTCTGGTTCTTTTGGCTTGAAAGACTAGCGGCCTTATACAATGGCAGTACTCGGAATACTAACACCCTCAAAAGTCAGCTCACCTCCGCTGGAGAGAGATTCTACCTGAGGAAGCTCACTGCCATTGAGACCAAAATTTCAAGAGCTAAAGTCCAGATTGAAAGGTCGGCCATGAACATTCAGGCGAAGATAAAGCTACTACAGCTAAAAGAAAAGAGAGAGCAACTCGTCAAGATTGATCTCTCCTATGTTCTAAAGCTCCAGTACCTATAGGAAACTTAGGTATGATATAGAAGCCATCTTGTAACTCAGTACTTTGGTAATCTGTAATCCCCCATGAATCCCGGTATGTAACTCAGTACTTTGGTAAATTGTAACTCCCCCATGATTCCATGTATCAGGAGCTTGGCCAAAGCTAAATCTCCGACTCTTGTAACCTCTATTGTCTTTTTTCAATAATAAAAATTGAAAAAAGAAAAAAAGAAAAAATGTGTAAGCCTTTCTCACCCTTCGTGAAGCCTCAGAGTGAAAGACTCTCCTAGATATAGATGCCTATGCCATTTTGAATAGCGGTCACTTCAAATGAAAACAAATTAAATCCATTGAAAACATGAGATTCAACTCTCCACAAAATGTCATCACTCTAGGAATATTCACAAATAACAATTTTCGTAATGCAAAAGATTTCACACCCTTGGATCACACACTTGACCAAGAGTGCTTTTGATTGTGCAAATCCCACTTGGCACCAAGTCTCTACCTACTATGTTATGCGTAAGGCATGACCAAAAAGTCACTTGTAAATTAAAATTAAGAACGTATTTCAATCGAGATTATTTCTCAAGTCAAATGAAAAAATACACGGTCAACGTTGCAAGAGTCGAACTTCATAAAAGATTTCAACAAACCCTTGGATCATTGACACATTGACCAAGAGTGCTTTTGATTGTGCAATTCCCACTTGGCACTAAGCCTCTATCTACTATGTTATGCATAAGGCTTGACCAAAAAGTCAAAATTAAGAACGTATTTCAATTGGGATTATTTCTCAAGTCAAATGAAAAAATACATCGTCAACGTTGCAAGAGTCAAACTTCGCAAAGGATTTCAAACTCTTGGATCATTGACACATCGACCAAGAGTGCTTTTGATTGTGCAAATCCCACTTGGCACCAAGCCTCTATCTACTATGTTATGCATAAGGCATGACCAAAAAGTCACTTGTAAACTAAAATTAGGAACGTATTTCATTCGGGATTATTTCTCAAGTCAAATTGAAAAAAAAAACATGGTCAACATTGCAAGAGTCAAACTTTGCAAAAGACTTCAAACCCTTGGATAATAATCCCAAGTCAAATGAAAAATACATGGTCAAGTTGCAAGAGTCAAAACTTTGCAAAAGATTTCAAACTCCTGGATAATTGACACACTTGACCAAGAGTGCTTTTGATTGTGCAAATCCCCATTGGCACCGAGCCTCTACTATGTTATGAATAAGGCAAGACCAAAAAGTCACTTGGAAATTAAGAATGTATTTCAATCGGGATTATTTCTCAAGTCAATTTGAAAAAATTCACCATCAACATTGCAAGGGTCGCAATTCAACCAGAAAATTAGTTGAGAATATTTCTGAAGCAGCACTGTGGAGATCAGAGAAGGAAATAATGGTTACATACCATCATCATGTGTGACACTTCACATGTGGCTTCAGGAGAGGGGGCTCTGATTGATGCCACCCCTAAAAATAAGTGGACTGCTTTGGAATCTTGCCCGAGTTCCCAAGTATCTTAGCAGCAAGCTTTTTAATGGGATGCGAGCCTTGCTGCATCAGCTGAATCAGCTCGCGTTCTTCTGCTTTCCCAATTAGAGCAGTATACTCCTTCTCAAGGGTCAGTTTCTCTAGCAGTGCAAGAACTTTCTCTTGTGCTTGCTGACTCCCTGTTGTGAGGAGCCGTATGATCGGTGCCAACCCTTCAGCTTCTTTGACAGCCTTCATGCCAGGACCCCATGTGTCACCCATAAGCGTCTCTATTGCACCCAGGGCAGCTGCATCTGCAGAACACTCCTTCTCTCCTAAGGTTTTCACAAGAGGAGCTATGGCATTTGCTTTCACTAAACAAAAGGATTGTTCTGCCGAGCAGATTTTGCCATGAACAGTGCATGCATGCATATTGGCCTGTCCCCAGCAACATAACAACTTTGAGCTTCTTGTTTGAGCTGCAGACCTGCTAAGACGCATGGTGTTTACCGAAAGCCGAGCTAGAGCAGTTGCCGCCCTTTGCCTGGATAATGGCCTGCTGTGATCAAGGATACGTAGGAGTACCGCAGTAGGCTCAAATCGGGTCAGTTTTTCGAGGACAGAAGGGGAAGGTGAGGCAACAAAGAGAAGAAAGACACTGAGTGCACTCTCAATGAGGCGATCCCTTTCTCTCAGTGGTCTGAGATCTTCTCTGGACAGTATCTCCATCACTTTAGGCAAGGCTTCAGATCTGGTCAACAAATCCATAATCCGGGAATCATAATCAGGGAACTTAGACAGAATACCCAATACTGCCACAACCACTTCAACATCTACATCTGAAAGAGCCATGACAAAGCTCGCGACATGCTTCTCTTCCACACTGTCCACAAGATGCTGGCCGTTGTCATCCTCTAACAAATTGCTCATTAACCTGAATGTGTGAAGCCTCACGTCTGCATCCGTTTCATCACAGAGGGATAACAGAAGCTGAATAGCCCCAGCATCCTGCATCTCCTCTCGTGCCTCACTTGCTGCCTTCATAGTAGCTACTGCAAGAAGAACACGCAATAGGTGCACCTTGAATGAAGAAGATCCGTCAGTGGTTGCAAGGAGAACAATCAGACCACGAATCGTTTCCTTTTCTTGCAAAACTGTCAAGCCTGCAGACTCTAAGGCATCAGCTTCTGCTGCCACACTGTTTGGGATTGGCGTTGCGAGGGAGGCAAGAATGCCAGATGCCATCTCGTGGCAGCTACTTTTGTTTGCAGCTTCCCTGCTCAGTAAAATCTCAAGCAAAGGTTTAACAACCTCAGCTGCTAGAACTGCAGCCCTGACATCTGAGTGTCTCACAAGATTTTGAAGCGCTCTCAGCACGGCTTGATTTGCAACAGGGTTCTTTTCTGAGAGTAACTGCACAAGAGGCGGCAAGATGCCTTGTTGGACTAAGGTTGCCCTGCTATAATCAGTCAGGGTTGTCTTCCCCAATAGCATGGCCATTTGGACCTTATCATAGATAGACCCTGTCAACATATTAAATACAAAAGATTAGGGAAATCACGTGTATTATAAGCTACTTTCACATCCATTGCCCTCTCCCACCCTCATGGCATAGCAATATCCTCTAATAAGTTGCCTGCAAGAAGACCAGCTCTCTAGACTCCATTGCTAATCAACAGCTAGAGAGCTGTCTCAGGTGCAAAACGAAGTTTCTCACCATGTGTTAGCTTGTCAAGCAAAGGCTTCAAATAATTAGCTTCGCAAATGCATTTCAGGTTCTCAATCACACCAGCCAAGTTTGCCAAGATAACCTGTGCCATGGTAGCAAGAATTGCATCTTTAGTATTGGTTAATGCAACCAATTGTGGGATGCAATTCTTTGCATTCCCTATGGTATAACAGAGTTTATACTCTCTGGAAAGCTCCAGCAGCAGTGCCACTGCCTGAGCCCGAATACCAGCTTCATCTTCCGCAAGACACTCTACAGCAAGGCTTACTCCGTCCCCATTGGCAACCAGCTCCTGCATCACGTTCAACTTCTCACCCCTTTGATCCTTTAAGTTAACAATAATAAAAAGCAGAAATAAATTATTCTGAAGATTAAACAACAACATGGACCAGCAAGAAAAAGCTGTACCTTATATCGAGAGCCCATCCCTGCTAGACGCGACAGGCATTCCATTGCCTTACTTTTGATAGACACATCGTTGTAAAGCCGTGGAAGCTTCACCAATTGTGGAATGATGCGATCAACAGTAATACCTCCTCTAACCTTGCCAATCAGCTCCAGAAGGTCAGAAAGGTATTCATCCATCTCAGACCTGTCCAAAAGATGAATCTCTCTGGCCACCGCTTTCTCAATCCTGCTGATGGCAATCCTTTCTTTCCACTCTTTGATCGATTCCAAAAGGCTCACGTTCGAGTGCAGATCATAATTTTTTAGTGCTACATTAGATACTGGACAGGTTTTCTTACCTTCATCAAACCACTCTCGGATTGCTCTCCTCTCAAAAGTGTAACCCGAAGAGATGTCCACAGGGTCCTCCATCACCGTGCCTGTAAGCGGACAACAGAAGGCTTTCATGGGGGCCTCTTCAATAGGTAGGTGTTCATAAGGCCCACTCTCTGTGCTTGTGGAGGGCACCATGTCTGACCTGTAAAGAAAAGAAATCACCTGCTCCAAGAAATGGGCTTCATTCTGGCGCTTCTGTTCTTCCAATTCCACCTTTTCTTTCTTGACAGTCTCAATTTCATGTTCCACAAAAGAAGAATCCACGGAGGCCCCCGTCACTTTGGCAAGCTCTACCAGCACTTGGAGTACTTTCTGGCTGTTGCTGTGCTCTTCCTGAAATGCAACTTGAAGCTTTGTGATGATTGCCTCAGTGTCACTTGCTGCCTTGAACTCTGCATTCTTCATAATGTCCCTCAGCTCGACCGCTCTTGCACTCGTATCAAAGGAAAACTCAAGGTTAGCCAGGCTAAGAGTATCTAAACAAAACCCTATCTCTTTTGAGATGTTGTGGATTTTCTTAAGGATGTCGGGGCACTTCAGTAGAAGCAAGCATATGCTGCCTGATCTACAGCTCTGTGATAGCTCAAGGGCCTTCATTGTCAAAACATCCAAATTATATAGTGCACCTTTGATGGACTCCGAAAAGTTCTGAGCATTCTTGTTCGTCAATTCATACAAGATAGGCTTTAGTCTGTCAACCATCTTGGCAAAATCAGTAAATTGGTCTTTCAAGACAAGCACATTGTTGGCGGCATCGATTAAGTCAGTAACCTTGAACAGCAATTTGAAAATGGACTCAGCAAACAGAACCTCACTTTGAGCAGCCCCGGCCATGGTGCTGTGAGCACACCAAGGTGTTACCGGCTGTGAGCCAGAACAGCTCTGTGGTTACCTTAAGTCTTCACAGAACCTTTTCTGAGCCAGGGGCACTGGCTCTTTACACTGATTTCCCTTTGTGCACTTGCAAGGTCCTGAGGCGCTGCGTAATGTAGTAATAAATGCTTACAATGCTGTATCTGCAAAGAGTGTTCCTTGGTCTGGTTGCAAAAAGGGGGGGCTAAGTATGATGTCACATAACTCTTTATCTGGTCCACAGCACTCAGCTCGTGCCACTGTACCTAAGAAGACTGTTTCCTGGTCTAGTTGGTGAGGGGAAGAGCTATGGCATGCTGTCTCAGAACTTTCTATCTACCATGACTCTTGATAGACCTCTAATGTCGTCTAGAAATCCATGGTATGCTTAAGAAGGAATCCTAAGCACTTTCTCAGATGACTAATGACATACGTGGTGGAAAGCCATGGAATGCTTAGGAAACCCTAATCGCTTTCTAAGATGATATAATGACATAACTTCAGAACATGTGGAAAGCATGCTTAAGAAGGAACCCTAATTTCTTTCTCTGATGATTAATCAAATAGCTTCACTACATGTAGAAAGCCATGGAATGCTTAAGACGGGGAGCCTTGATCACTTTACTAGATGATTAATCACATAGTCTCACAGCAGGGAATCTACACATAATCTGATAGAGAGGAAAGCTACCACTACCATGGAATGCTTAAGAAGTAACCTTAATCACTTTGCTAGATGATTAGTCAGGTAGACTCACAGCATGTAATCTACACATAATCTGATATTAACAGAGCTCTAATTCAGAGAACATACAGGTTTTCCCAAGCCATGGAATGCTTAAGATGGAACCTGAATTACTTCCCTAGATGATTAATCAGATAGAATCACAGCATAGTTTCAACAGATACTCTGATGTAAACAGAGCTCTAATTCATAGCAGAGAGGGGCTTGCTAGTATACCTAAGGACGGGTTCAAACTTTATGTGTCACCCATTACTCTATACTCATAATGAAAACGCGTCAGAAGAGAGGAAGGCCAGTCAAGCTTTTCAACGAGTTGGGTGCATGAAAAACGCGTCAGAACTCAGAAGAGCCGAAAATGCTGGTGGTCAAGATTTTCAACTAGATTCAGAAAAGATTTCAACGTTAATCTCTAAATTGACTGGCAGTAAAGCCTTGGCTGCAGCTTGATTCATGAACTAATCTGCCGCGATTAATAAGCATAACATTGAAGAATTAGTCTTTGACTCTACTTACAGAAGGGTTTTGCAGTGAGTTGGGGGGCACGTAGCTTGCCATCGCACGCAGGTAGGGCACTAGTAGAGCGCGTTGCCGTAATGCATCAAAATTCGCTACCTTAGTCGTGAAAAGAGTGTATTTTTTCCTGGACAATAGTCCATATCGATGGGCCCTCTACTTTGATTCAACCTTTAGTTTTTCATTTGACCTTGAAGAAATCCATCAATAATCTATTACTCGAGGGTTGCCACGTGGAGGGTTGGAGCTGCCCCACGTTACTGCTTTGAAGTTTTAAGTTGAAGAAATCTATCAATCAAGTTTACTCGAGGGTTGCCACGTGGAGGCTTGGAGCTGCCCCATGTTACTACTTTGAAGTTTTAAGTTGAAGAAATCTATCAATAATCTAAGATTAGTCGAGGGTTACCACGTGGAGGCTCGGAGCTGCCCCACGTGGCGGCTCTGAGAGCGTGGGCTAGGACATGAAGACTGAAAGCCTTGTAATGACTGCAATATAGGAAGATTGGCTTAAGGTACATGAAATGTGGATTAGGATGGTGGCGAGACCACAATGTGCACAACACATTAGGTCTGTAAGAGAAAGGGATTGTAAGGGTTGCTAGCAATTTAGCTCATTTTCTTTCTTATAGTGACTTTCTAAGATTTCAAGCAAGGCATTAGAGAATTCTACAATGGACATCTCTTGAGATCAATTTCTCTTTGCTCCTTGATGGTTTCCTTAGGTCTCCGCTCTATCATGTAGAGCTTTGTTGCGGCACTCTACCTATGAAGTTGTGTTAAGAATCCATAGATAAAGTGCTAAACCATCTAGTGACCGTAATTACCCACTAAGTATAGATTTGAGTACATGCACCTTGTTGGTCCAAATGCTTCACATCGTTATGCTCAAATGTTTGCATGAATTGAACAAGATCGGTAGATCCATCATATTTCCCCATGAATTGAACAAGATTGGTAGATCCATCATATTTTCCCATGAGCTTGGAAATTCTATGGGCATGACTCTAGATGACTTCTTTGGGTCATACGCAAGTCCTTTGATTAAAGCACCATGCAATCCTTATGCAACCCCCCTTCTTAAATTCTATGGGCATGACTCTAGATGACTCTATGGGCATGACTCTAGATGACTTCTTTGGGTCATACGCAAGTCCTTTGATTAAAGCACCATGCAATCCTTATGCAACCCCCCTTCTTAAATTGTTCAATATTACTAGAGTTTGGGCATCTAGGGATTGCAAGGTTTGTGGGGTACCATCTCCAAGAATTTACAAGAAATTCGAACCAATTGTTGCACGGCATAGGACTAGTCACCATGGGAACTTGCGTCACCAAGGGTGTGAAACCTAGTGGTACAGTTGGAGACAAAAGACCAATTGTTGCGCGGCATAGAACTAGTCACCAAGGGTGTGAAACCTAGTAGTACAGTTGGAGACAAAAGACTGGCCCAATGCATGGCAGATGTGATTGGGGGCTATACTTAAGGCATGGGCCTCAAGGGTTGGTAGGTTTTAGCTACTATTAGATTAAGTTTCAATATTGGCACGTTTAACCTCCCTAGGTTAGCCATTATGGCCATTGTTCTTCTTTTGTGTTTTCTTTATTTTCCTTATAACCCGAAACAACCTTTGTATGCTTGGTCCACCTCCCTATGTGCTAAACGAGGGTCCGTTTGCATGAATTTTCTCTTAGGCGTACTAACTATAGGAAATATTTGTCTAAAAAGTGTGCACATCAATAGTTTCCTAGACGATAGAGAAGGTTTCAAAACCTATTTTCCATCATTGTCAATTCACACATGTTTTCTTGGAAAATGTCAAAATGACTTTTTTCAAATTTGTAGTCCTTTTTCAAATATGCTACAAAAAGAATCTAGAAATACGAGAGTTGTAATTTTTTAAGAGTAATACAACTTTTCTCCTTAACCGTGTCAAATTTCTTGCATTTGGTTGCTCAAACAATAGTCTGGAAGCTGTCCACAAGCTTGTTTTTTATTTTAGTGCGCTTTTCGCCTCTAGTTTTAGGTGGACTTTTGTGATAGTTGGTCGGAGGTCAAAATAATGAAAATTGGCTTGGTCTGCTCCTGAAAAGAAAGATTTAAAGAGCTAGGAAAGATCTTTTTTTTTTTTTTTAAAAGCAGGTACAGGAAATTTTGTAGAAATACTCACACACACCCCCAACCCCCGTATGGTGGAAGGCACCCCCCTCAGGTATGGCACAAGCCGGGGCCGAGGCCGCCCACATATCAACTAGGAAAGATCTTGACGATGATTACTAGAACACATTTATTGGCCTCACGGTTTGGGAAATATAGGCTAATGAACATGGTTACGTTTTTTTTCCTACTCCATGATTTTTCCACACATGATTATAGTCACCAATTGTGATCACGCTCTGTAATTCTAACTGTAATTTTTCAATGTGATTATAGTCACGGTCGTGTGATCATGGCCATGATCGGGGTTTTTTCGCCGTTGTTGGATTGGGATTTTTCCTGGCTGTGTGATCGGGATTTTTCGACTATGATCGATTTTTTTTGACTCTGATCGGGTTTTTTGGTCGTATGGGAATTTTTTTTGGCCGTGATCAGAATTTTCATCCATGATCGAGTTTTCTGGTCGTGTGATAAGATTTTTTGGCTGTGATTTATCTTGCGAGGGACTTTTTTTCTATGGGGACCACGTGGCACACGCCTCCTAAGCATGATTTTTTGGGGGGTTTTTTTGGTTTTCCTCCCTAGGGTGATTTTTCAAAAAGGTGTGGGTAAGAAAAATCAACATTCCACTTATACCCTCTTTAAAGCTTATGACACATTCCCCCCTTTTTTGGGGCTTTTGTCCTTTAAACATGCATTGAAGGTTATGCATGTGTAACACATGCCTTAAATGCATTCCAAAAAAGGGAAGACTCAAACTAATTAATCCCACTTTAATTAACTCTAATGAGTTATAAAAATTTATGCTTAAGAATTAATCAAAGATTAACTCCCTTGCTATTTTTTTCCTTTGTGGTTAATAATGCATATTTTGATGCAAATGATGCAATCTAAACCTAGCATATGATGCAAATGATGCAATCTAAACCTAGCATATGCTACATGCAAGCTATATAAACATTAAAAACTACTCTATAAGCAATCATTGAAGGTCTCTTACACCCTCTTACACATGCCTTAAATGCATTCCAAAAAAGGGAAGATTCAAACTAATTAATCGGACTTTAATTAATTACAATGAGTTATAAAAATTTATGCTTAAGAATTAATCAAAGATTAACTCTCTTGCTAAATTTTTTTCCTTTGTGGCTAATAATGCATATTTTGATGCAAATCTAAACCTCGGATATGCTACGTGCAACCTATATAAATATTAAAAACTGCTCTATAAGCAATCAAAACAACAAATCAATTAAAAAAATTAAGCTACCAAGCATTCTTTTATGCATAAAAAGAGAGCAAAAAGTCACCAAAACTTATAGAAATCTTCATTAAAACCACTCCTTTTGTGTGGAAATCCACTATTCAAGAGAATATGCAATGAGTTATGCATAGATTTGGAGAACAAACAATGGAAAAAGTCAAAGGATTGCATGGTGCCAAAATTATATTGCTTGCTTTGGCCTCTTTTAGAAACACATTCACAAGAGATTACCTTAGGAAACCATAACCTCATGGGCATATTTCTAATGGCCGAGCTTGAGCACACCGCTTCAAGAGCTCCACACCTCCCTGGATAGTAGTTTCAGTCACCGTCTCTCCTACAAGCGTTGTCACATTGTCACATTGGTCTCTCTACAAGTCCTCATCCCTCCTCTCACCTCACACCACTCACACACACACACACACACACTTATTACTAGTATGCATTAGAGAAGAAAATTAGAGAGAGGATTAGCAAGAGCAAGACTTAATTGCACAATGGGAGAGTATGTTGCATTATGAAAGAAAATAACTTATATATACAGGGCCATAAGTGTTCACACAGACACTTGAACTATGGCCGATTGGGAGCTTAAGGTTTGTGAGTGGCATATTTCTTATATAATGCTTAGTCTCATAATACTTACGTGAAGTACATTTATAAGAAATCCATTCTAGAGAAGAAGATTAGAGAGATAATTAGCAAGAGCAAGACTTAATTGCACAATGGGAGAATATTTTAATTATGAAAGAAAATAACACATATATACAAGGCCATAAGTGTTCACATAGACACTTGAACTATGGCCGATCGGGATCTTAAGGCTCGTGAGTGGCCTATTTCTTATACAATGCTTAATCTCATAATACTTGCATGAAGTACATTTATAAGGAATCCATTCTAGCTTGTTGTCACATGCTCTTAGACTGAGAATCACCATAAATATTGCATCATACGATTTTTGGACGCCCATCTAAGTTATAGACATCGTTTGCTTCATCGATTGATCATACATGCTTTTGGTGTCTCCATTTTTGTTATTTGATGTGTAGAATTATAGTGGAAACTCTTGATGTGTAGAATTATAGTGGAAACTCTTGTTAACCCCAAAATTATAGTGGAAACTTGTATTAACCTGAAAATGGGTTAACAACAACGAGGAGGCTTAATGCAAGCTCAGGAAAGAGTAGTGGCCTATAGGTTTACTTACATGCAGAGCCCGTGTATATATTGCAGGTGGCATGCATGTGTAAAAGCTTCTTTTGATGAAAACTCCAACACATAGCTTTCTAAGACACTTTTAATTTTTTTTAATAGCTTGTGTGTGGCACCCTAGAGACGAGGATTTTGTACCCCTAGGAGAGGGTTTTTGTACCAAATGTGGGCCTATAAAGAATTAGAAATCGATTAGGCGAGGCTCAAGGGGTGGAAGATCTTTGTCAATGGCATGTCATATGATCTTGGTAAGAATATGTATGTAATATACCTTGCCTGCTCTGTCAGGTTCTTTTGCAAGAGCTTTGGAGAGCAGCGAGACGACGATAAAGGCTTTAGCCTAATTTACTGTGGACGAAAGTAGCTTGGCTCGGATGGTGAGGGACACCCTGTTATGGCGGTCTCGGGCCTTTTGCTAAGTGAGGAGGGTGAACACCCTGTTGTGGTGGTCTTGGGCCTTTTGCTAAGTGAGGATGGTGGCACCCATTCTAGGATGACTATGTTGTTAAATTTAGCCCCATGGGAAACTGAGACCATCTAGGTGATGCCAAACCTTAACCATGCATCCCTTCCCGCTATGGAATTTAGAGGCATGGGGTCAGAAGATGTACAACTCTTTTCCTAAATGAGTGGGATCCGACGAAGTGGCCCATTTGGCATCTTAGCCTCCCCTGAATTACCCTTATTATGGTAGGACTCAATGTAATTTAGGGTAAGAAAAAGATACGTGCCCATGTCGATTGGGTGCGAAAGGCCATGAGGCCTATTGAGACAATATGGAACATTGCATCACATTATGTCAATGGAACATTGCATGACATTATGTTGATGAGGGGGGTTTCGACTTGGACATGAAGTAGGTAGCCTTTGGGTAAATGGAACATTGCATGACATTATGTCGATGAGGGGGGTTTTGACTTGGACATGAAGTAGGTAGACTTGGACATGAAGTAGGTAGACTTGGACGGTGCAGACAATTTCAAGGTCGAGGGAGCAGGAGTTGTCTCCCGAATGGTGAGGGAAATTTTGGCGAATGGATCTTAAATATTTAGAGGCCACTTTTTAGTCTCCCTATGTAGGGGTAACAATCTGGGTGTGGCATCATCCACCACGTGTGCATGAAGGTTCCTTGTGAAATAGATTAAATTATTCGTTTTCAAGAAGTGCAAGGTCATTATGTGGGCATTGTCATGTTAGTTCCAGGTGCATGGTGAGGTGGCTATGATCGAAAAGGATTTTTGAATGTCCGGGTGGAAGCTTTTGGACTTTTAGAAGGATACCTGTAAATAAACAAACTCTACTCTCTGTGGAAAGCCAAAAAGGAGGGTGAGAAGTGTTTTACCATTACTAAAGTTTAAAAGGAGGGTAAGAAGGTTATTGACCTTTAAAAGGAGGGTGAGAAGTGTTTACCTTTACTTACTCATTGTCAAGAAGAATGGTAATGTCAACATTACATTATGATCGTCACTTGCCAAAATGTCGATCAACTGGCAGCCTTCGTCTTGCTTTGTACCAATGGCAATTTTGCTTTGTTATTGGCGTCAGGTTTGGTGTACTAGTTGGTTGCCTTATTTGTTGAGGTGTGGTTAGCTTACTGGTAGCTTTAAAGAGGCCAATTGTTAGCTTTGTCTCGACAGTTGTGCTGGCGATAGATGTATTGGTGCTTTGAATTTGTCGGTGGGTATGGTGCTTGATGGAGTACCTTGTGGGTGTGCAAGTGGCATGATGGTTGGGATGTGGATGGTGTTGGTGTTATGAGAGAGGCCAAGGGTTCTTGTTGCTAGAGAGGTCGAGGGCACGTGTTGGTATGCCGACAATGTTACCATGGCAATTTTGTTGATGAAGGTCTCGACGGTTCTTGTTGTCAAAGAAGGTCGACATTGTGGTTTGGTTGGTGTTGTTGGGAGTGTAAGAATTACCCATCACTAGAAGGAGTCATTTAGCTGAGAGTGTGTGTTAGCCCAAATAACCTTAGAGTCAATCAAGCTTTGTAAAAGGCAACAAGAAAATAAATGCCATAGATTCTATCTAGGAATCTTTTCAAAATCAAGTGGGAGTAAGAAAAAAAAAACCACCATGAATCTAGCAAACGGCCTACATTCTCCGTAGATAAAAGTGGGTCAAATGGAGACAATAGTGGAGGATTTTGGGGGAATCAGGCTTGGGTCCATATGCTTGTACTCTACATATAAAAGAGGCACTACTATATGAATAAAGGAGTGTGGTTTATGCTCTAATCAAACTCGTGTGCTATTATTACTCTATTAAGCTCTAATATTCATTATTAACTATAATCCATATCACTAATCATGCTTTCTTCATGTCATGACCCACCATAGCTACTCCATGCTTGCAATGCCATGCCTCACAATTGGTATTAGAGCTTGTTTTCATCCTTGATGAGTCCAATAATCCTAATTAAGCATCTTGATTAGTATCTAATTACTCAAGAAAATTTTGCTTTATTTTCCCTTACCCCGTGGCCTTAATCAGCCAAAATTAAGATTTTGAAGCATTTCTACTAGACTTAAAGAAAGAGGAGCTTCCCAAAGAGACTATTCTATGCTTCACAATGCTCATCATTAACAACAACAAATTTCTGCATGAATTCAATCTCTATAAGTGGTGGCAAGAATGTGACTCTGCAAAGAGGGGTACGCTCTAAGGAAGGTCCTCATAAATTTTTTGAGCAATTGTTGGGTATATCAGCTTCTTCAGTCATTTTACTCTTTGTTTTGGTCCTAGAAAGATGCCTACTGAGATAGAGAGATTAACATTGAATTGTGTTGTTTTTTGTTATCGCAAGGTTCTATCACTACATTAGAGGATTCTATACTTGCCTATTTCATCAAATTCAATTCACCCTATGATTGAAACCTCCAATTATTCACTCCAAAGTGTTTAATTTTTTGCATAAAAACAAAGGGTGTTTTTTGCTAACATTAATTGTTCACTCCAAAGTGATCAATTTTTCGCATCAAAACAAAGAGTGTTTATTGCTAATTGATTGGCATACCTAAATCAAGCTAATCCCTGGCATTTTGAGCTTCAAGCTAGATTACATGCTTAGATTAAGTGTTTGCACAAGCCTAGGTGGCCTTGGATAGCTAGGGACCTATATTTTAAGTATGGCCGGCCAAGGTGTGAATGCTTGGGGCCAAGATAAGGGTCAATTTGTAATTCTCTCCATTCATTCTTTGATGTAGCTAATAGAGTTCTCTTCTTCTCCATTCTCTTGCTTTGTTACTACGTAATCTCTTACATATTCTAATTAGAGCTGTTATATGCTCATTATGTCTGTGTGAGAGAGAGATTGAGTGAGAGGAGGGTCGAGCTTTCATTGGAGTGTAGCAGTGGAGTGGAGCTCTCAAGTGCTCCTGTAGCACAACGACAGCCACACAAAACCAGCATTCAATGAGGTGAGTAACACACCCCTATTTGCATTTCGTGCGTTAAGTTGTGGTAAATTGGCTTCTTGGTTGAGCTAACCCTCACGATATTTGATCTTTCCCTATGCCTTTCGCGTGATGTAAGGGCCCTCCAATGGTGAAGGGATCTATAGCATTATTGTAGTAGCAGGGAGTAGACATGAGAGATTTTAATGAGGGCATATGGAATGCAGCAGCCAATGGGAAGGAGAAAAAGCCAAATACTAGAGAGGGAGAAATTACATGGGCTACTAGAGATGACAAGCCATTCCCCATCATTTCATTAGCTTTAAGTGATAATTACGTACATCACATTTCTAATCTTCAATCATTGTTTGATGCATAGGAGAATCTTGAAAAGTTATTTAGGGTAAAAAGGAAGAATTGCACTTAAAATTGAATTCTTTGAGTTAAAGATGAAACCACATGATTCTTTTTCCATTCACATTAATCACATGACAAGTCTCATGAGCCAGTTATTAGCCATTGGTACACGATGAGTGTCGAATGATAATGTCATAGACGTGCTACTTAAGAGTGTATGTTTGATGACATTTATTGGCACTTTGTTGTTACCTTGAGCAATATACCAGAGCCAACATTGGAAGGGGTGATTACATCACTTCAAAAAGAGGAAAGAAAGTTCCAAAGCAAGCAAGAAGGGGGAGATTTTGAAACACATCATACTTCTCTAACAAGAACCCCACTATGTGGAGCATGGCATTGCAAGCATGGAGTAGCTATGGTGGATCATAACATGAAGAAAGCATTATTAACAACATGGATTATGGTTAATGATAAGCATTAAAGCTTAATAGAGCACTAATAACACACGAGTTTGATTATGGTTAATAGAGCACTAATAGCATAAACCACACTTCTTTATTCATAAAATGGTGCCTCTTTTATAGGCAGAGTACAAGGTGCATGGGGGTATCATGGGACCATGGGGATCCCTCTGTGGGTTTGGGGTGCACGTGTGAGGCAAAGTGAAACACTTGGCACCCTTGATGGTGCATCTAAAATTAGAACAATCGGGGATGGCAACTGATGGCACATAGAATCGGTAGCACATCCAAAGTTTCTTTTGCCTACTTTATGGATTTGAAATGCACACATCAAGGGTGCTCTCCATTCCTTCGTAGACTTTGGGGGTGGTGTTGGAGGCAGAGCCTTCGGTCTCCACACCCATTTGGATTTATCGTTTAAGGGTATGACTGTGGGAGTTTGGGGCACGGGTTTCTTGTATTTGGGCACCCATATGTGGGGATTTCCTTTGTAGAATCCTTGTGCTTCTAGCAATTTTTTGGGATCCAACAAAGTGTTGATTTCTGAGGTGGTATTGTATACTAAAGGCTATCACTTGGATATTTTTTAGCTTCAAAGGTTGTGTAGATGGTGAGGTTCTTGGGACCTAAAACAGAGGGGCTCCCTTTGTATAGAAACCTTGGGCTTCTAGCATCTTGATGGGGATCAAAAGGGCTTGAGGTTTAGGTAAAACTATGTTGCATGAGGCTCCCGTTTAGCAGATCTCCATTCATGGTTGGGTTGTGGAAAAAATGGTGGGTGTCAAGTCTTTACTTGTGTGTTTAATATGCCTTGGCTAGGCAAGGTACTCTTGGGCATTGAATCTATCACCACTCTTTCTTAGTGCCCTCCTCCCTAGAGAGTTGTCAAGGTCGAGGTTTGGGGGGTGATCTTCGTCGTTTCCCCGATGAGTTTTTGGATCTCCATAATGGTGTGAGGGGGTGGTTGACAGTGAGGCAAGAGTGTTATGTAGTGTTAGAGGTTACTTAAGGTGGTGGCTCATAAGTGGAGGACAAGGCTTGGGATGCTAATAGGTTTAATGGTGAGGCGAGAGTGTTATGTATTACTGGAGGTTACTTGAGGTGTTGTCTTGTAAGTGGAGGAAGAGGCTTGGGATGCTGATAGGTTCGGAGTGCTCTCATCCACCAAGGGTCTAATAATCATTTCATAGGGGAAGGTCGAGCATTGCAATCCTTTATTGCTAACAGAGCTAACAGTGCAATCCGTGACCGCAATCTATCCACTTCTGTCAAGGACCATGCTTTCTCTCATTGTACCTATTATGGGGGTCACATAAAACTTACACAACACAAGTTTAGATCTAATAAAAAATCCACTTTAAAAGAACCGACAGTTATAGATTGGAAATTGGTCGTTGAGGGATGGGTGGCCTAATGTGGTCCATGTCTCCTAAGACAAAACATTGTGGCTAGCCCTAGTATGTCCACTAAGGTTGGTCATGCTACTAGATGGTCTTCTTGGGGATACCTTAAGCTCAAAGCAAGCGGGTTCCATGATGTTTCTATTTCAGTTCCCCCCGCTCAAGAAAACAAGCGGGTTCCATGATGTTTCTATTTTGGTCACATTCATGGAGATTGACTACATGTACAGAGATCTGTATACTTTCTGGTCTATGGCCTCTTTGGTTCTTCTTTTGTCGAGACATTGTGGCCAATACAAAAGTTGATCCTTCGAGAGAGGAGCCCTCGCTAGATGAATTACTAGCCATTGCTAGTTTGAAATCGATGTTCTCCCGAAAGGGATGTTACACTAAGCAGGAACAAGGAGGTGATCTCTGTCCCGTCCGATCACGCAAACCTTGTTCCAAGCTTTTGTGGAAAAGTGTCCATGGTTGTGTCCATGGTTACCAAGACATGAATCTAATTCTCAAGGTGTCCATGGTTGCCAATACATAAACCTAATCCTCATAGTCGTCAAGCTCCAGGAGAGGCGTGTAGTCCTCGTTCTCATAATTGTCAAGCTCTAGGAGAGGCTTGTAGTCCTAGTTCTCATCATCACTATTATCCAACAACTTATCTCAACATTCACATAGGTTGATATTGAAAAAGTTCTAGCAGTTGTGTTAGAGGCTTGTAGTCCTAGTTCTCATCATCACTATTATCCAACAACTTATCTCAACATTCACATAGGTTGATATTGAAAAAGTTCTAGCAGTTGTGTTAGACTCATTGTTGGTAAGAATGCCTTAACCCATGGGATGAGTCTTCCATGTCTTCAAGTTTATTTTCAAGGAATGGTTGCCTTTACATATATAAATGTGATTGGTTTGCAATCATTAACTGTCCTTCCTTCTCACATGTAAGGTCTTCCAAGGATCATCATGTATGGTCTGGCAAGCTCTCGGCAAGCTTAACTGCAAGGCTTGTGTCTATGAGTCCATCCAAGATCGCAAACCATAAGGCCCTACCCTTATACACGATGTTCATTTTTCCACTTTCAAAGTAGTGCCCCAACTTGTTCATGGAAGCTTTTGGCTCTCCTTTGGTTTCATCTTTTAGCAACACCATTTTGTTGTCGTGTATAATGAGTTGTACACTGATGCTTAATGTCTTTTTTTGCTAAAATCTTTAAATGCATTGGACATATATTCTCTCCCTTTGTCTGAATTGAGAGTTTAAATTTTTTAGCCAATTTCATTTTCAACCATAGCAATAAAGTGTTAAAATGAGAAATTACCTCTGCTTTTTCCTTCTTAGGGTAAGACCAACCGTACTTCCTATAATCATCAATGAATATAACAAAGTATAAGTTTCCTCCCCAAAGAAGTAGTCCTCATCATTGGACCACACACATCATTGTGTATAAGCTGTAATTTGTGATCCAATTGATCTGTTGCATTCTTTGGGAAAGGTTGGAGACCAAGTTTGCCAAGGATGCATCCTTCATAAATATATCTTGCTGGTGGATCAAATTGAGGAAGATCCTCTAACATCCCATGTTGTTGCAAAAGCATTAAACCGCCAATAGAAGTGTCACAACTGGGCTTTTTTTATTGCATTAGAAATCTCTTCCAGACAAGTCATACATGTCCAAGTTGTATAAACCGTAGGTGGTTAAAGATCCACTAAGCATAATTTGTTTGTTATGTTCTGTATCACAAACAATGCATTTATAAATCATTTTCAAATTCAACATTAAGATCCCCCTTGCTAGAATGGGCACAAAAAGTAGATTCTTTTTTATTTTGGGAACAAAAAGTATATTTTCAAAGATAAAGATCCTCACCACTCATAGTAGTGAGAACTATCTCACCAATACCTTTGACGGGATAAGAGGCATTGTTGGCACATGTAATAGTGTGAATATTTTGCTTATTCTCCATATGTGTGACTAAAATTCTTTGAGAAGTTATGTGCTTAGAAGCACCACTATGTCAAGAAACCAATTGTTAGAGATAGTTATACTGAAACATACATCTTATTCAAGATTATAACTATAAATAGCCATTAGTGAGAAGTCTTGATGAACAATGACATTAATAGGGTCCTCTTTCTTGGAACTCTGATTATCAGAGTTCCAAGAAGGCAAAAATGTTCCTGGAACCTTTGTTAGATTCTTTTTTATTTTTTCTCGTATTATGAAGTTTGAATGCAATTTTCAATTGCATGGAAGCGCTTCTTATAATACAGACAAGTAACCTTCTTTGGCTATTTAGAATCACCCTTAGCCTTAGAAGTTTTGTTAGAATTGGTCATCTTCCACTAAATTTTTTAACTCTTATCCTTGGTTGCTCTAAAGTTTAATTGCTACTAGAACTCTCAGAGACATTCTTTCTAACTACTCTTATCCTTGGTTGCTCTAAAGTTTAATTGCTACTAGAACAACAAACTCCTGTGATAGGTAAGAGGGGTTGTATTACCTCTGAAAGAAAGCCGGAGGGAAGTATTCAAATCCATATAAGATGTAGGCAATAAGTTAATGGTGATGTCAATTATGTCCTTTTAAGGAATGACTTCATCAATATTGAGAATTTATTCTCTCAAATCTTGTAATTTTATTAAATGTTCATTCATGGACCCCTTTTCTTGCATATTTTCATTATCAAGTTACCTTTTTGGAGAAAGGAAATCCTTACATCATTTTTGTCTTAGTACATAATGTATTGAGTATTCTTAGCAAGCATGGTTGTTTTACAAGAGCGAATGTGTGGAACAATATACCTTTTAACTGACAAGGTAATCAATACCAAAGCTGGAGCATCATGTGAATCCCATCTTATTTGGTGACAGTAATTTGAGGAACTTGTTGTTAGATCTGTTGGACCTGACCCCTTTTAGGAGTAACAAGAGTAATTGTGCCATGGGTGGGAGTTGTCACCACCACTGACATAACCCTATAAACCCTTTGCAACTAGGACATTTCTGACCATAAGATTCCATAGGGATCAATTTGACCCATCCAATTTATCCTCTTTGGAAATAATACCAAACAAATCATTTGTAGAGTTGCTCACCATAATTGACAATTGGAGAATTTTACAGGAAAAGATGCTAAAATAAAGCTTGAACTAATGTCACCTGGTTGCTAATGAGCAGCTTGTAAACTTTTAAAAATTAGCAATAGAATCGGACGACCCTTGAGGAGGGTGGAATCAAATGATCCAAGAAGGTAGAATTAGACGATCCTTGAAAGTAGAGTCAATTGATCCAAAAAGTTGAATCAGGTGATCTGAGAAGTATCGATCCCAAAAAGTAGAATAAAAAAATCCCAAAAGTGGAATCGGTTGAGGTAGGATCACCAGAGAAAATGGAATCACTGGAAAAAGTGAAATCAACGAAGTAGGATCGGTGGAGTTGGATCAGTGGTGGAGAACCAAGAAATCAAAGTGATTCCAAAACTGGAATCATTGATCAAAGAGTGGAATAAGTCTTGATCCAAGAATCGAGTTGAATCGATCGATTGCAAAACTTGTAAAAATGATCACAAAATAGGGTGACTACACCCGAAAATTATCCAAGAAATAGGCGATTCTATTTGCCATGTGTCGATCATAGGTGAAGTGGTGAAAAGTGGAATTGGGTCATTTTGCTGAAACGATCCAGCTAACCGATCCGACTATAAAGAGTCAACTTTTATTGTGCTGGAATCACTTGTAGAATCGCTAGATGCTGAGTCCCTTATATAAATCAGCTGTATAGAAGAGCCGATTCAAGATGGGAAAGTCTCCTCCACATTATAGAGTATAAGAGAGCTTCAATGGAAAGCTTGTAGCACCACCGTGAAGAGCTTCAACCTAAACTAAAACCAACTAATTAAGACAAAAAAAACAATCTACTAAAAGCTTGAACACAAGATATGGAAGCTTGCACATAATGAAGATGAAAACCAGAAAGTAAGCTATGGAAAAGCATTTCTCTAATACCACTATTACATCTCACAGAATGGAGAACATAAGGGTGTAGAGTGTGAGAGGGAGAATGACAAGCTCAAAAGGAATGAGATGAAAGCTTTTTACAAGTACAAAGAAAAAGAACAAATGAGCAAGTAACCCTAAACTATAAATGAGATTGCTTATATACTATCTAACCTTAAGGTGCCTTTTCACAATTGGATAGCCATGGGAAAAAATCAAGTGGGACAAAAGTTCCCATGGCATAAGTGCATGACCTCATGGTGAAGTACTACCAAATATCTAACAACCACCTCTTCCACAAAAACCCACACAAGCTCAACAAAAACCTCTCACAATGTGGGTTCCAAAGAATGCAAGCTCATCAGGGATACTATGAAGGTAATTCTGAGGTGTGGATTCAAAAAAGAATCCCACAAGACCCCCTACGCTTGCATAAAGGAAGAAACCTCACTGGTAAAGGCACAAACCCCCAATCTATAAAGTTTAGCAAAGATGGGTACCTACATACCTACTACATGCTCAAGGGTATTATGATGACAATTCCATCATATGGGTGCATAATTTAAAAAAGAAAAGCCTTGCTACCAACCTCAATTGGCAACAAGTGCATCAAAAGAGTCTAACCTAATAGAAACCATACCACAAGAAATACCACAAGAAACCTCTCCAAAAAATGGAGAAGCCACAAGGACCTACTTGCACTAAAAGCTCAACTAAGGTAGGTAATAGGTAGCCTCCCCTATTGCCTTGCTATCAACCTTAGTTAAAACAAGTGCATTAAAAGAGTCTAAAGGAACAGAAACCATACCACAAGAACCCTCTCCAAAAAATGGAGAATCCATAAGGACCTACTTGGACTATAAGCTCAGCCAAGGTAGGCAATAAGTAGCCTCCCCTATCACCTTAAACTTGAAGTGATGTCATTCCAAGCTTCAACATCCTCGATTGTCACTTCCATAATAGATTCATTCAAGTGCATAATGACAAGACTCAAAATGTCCATTAACATGCTTTGTGAGTCAACATTATAGAAGCTTCATAACAGATACAAGAATTTACTCTCTCAAAAAGGAGGGTGGGCATAAGAACCTATTGCTCATAAGAGGTAAAACTAACAACAAGGGAGCCACAAGAACCATCTACCTAACCAAGGTAAATGCCACAAGAACCTCCTCCCACAAACAGGAGTGATTTAAATCTTCATCAACATACTACAAGATTATAAATCCTCCATAACCATCCACATCAATATGTAAATTAATGGGCTTCACAGTCTTCTTTCGTGAGTAGATGTAGCCATAAGTATCTACTCACCAATTGGCAAAATGTAAATGCAAGTTTGCATGCACCATATCCCTGTCATCGACATCCTTCTAGGTACACTTTGGATGGGGGTGGCATGATGGTTGTGGTCCATGGTATGACTCGGATTCCCTTGAAAAGGTGCAAACATAACATGTTGTCTTCAATGTCACCAATCAATTCTACTCCACTTGACAACCCAAACCTCACCAGCTGTAGGAAATCTCAACAAAAACCTCATTAACATTCTACATATCAAAGAGAAAAGATAGATGACCAAGTTATGAAGCAACAGTGTTTGTATCCACAACTTGATATAAAACACTTATGGTGATTTCCACTCCAAGAGTGTGTCTGTCAGTAAGCTAGAATGAATTCCTTATGAATGTAATTCACACATGCATTATGACATTAAGCATTATATAATAAATAGGCCACTTACAAGCTATGGCCAATCAGCCACACTTAAGTGTGGACCACTTATGGCCCTTTATAAGTCAATTTCTCTCATAATACAACATACTCTCCCATTGTGCAATTGAGGTACAAGTAAGTCTTGTTCTTGCTAATCTTCTTATTAATCATCTTCTTAATCACATGCTAGTAAGCTTGTTTAAGGAGTATGTGAGGTGATTGGAGAGACAAGCACTAATGCAACAATAGCTCCATGATGGTGGAGAAGCGATGGAATTTCGAGAGAGGAGTAAAGCTCTTGGAGCATAGCTTGAGCTCGACTACCAATGTCGTATGAAATTCCCAAATGATAATATTTGGAGTAGAGTGATTCCATACTCTATTTGCCTCCTATCTCACTCTCTCTTACACATTAGTGTGCTATAAGATGGTAGCCCATTGTCCATTAAAATGATTATAGATAATGTTTTATTACATTTCATTATTAAGAACTTATTTAAGAATTAGATATTTTTATTTTTACATTAGATTATTCATTTATTATTCACTTTGATTAACATGGTCTCGCCTACCTCTCGTCTTACTTTTCTGGCAAAAGCTCCCCTTCATTGGTACGACACTCGAATATATGAAACAGCCTTACTGCCAAATGGGAAAGTCTATAACTTTATGTATGAACTTACTTAAGGCTAGACATAGTGGGGACTATTCTTAGTACACAATCATTCTCCTTGCAATAGATTACTTGTGAGCTCTCTACCCTCTTCTCCCTGCTCTCTTGCTTGTGTTATGTTGGATTCATGCTTTTGGATAGATGCTTTCTTGGATAGGATTGTTTATAGAGAGTTTTCTCTCTTACACAAGATTCCCCTCTTCTTTCACCTCTTATGAGTGAGACCCATAGTGTAGGAACCTTCTTCTCGCCTCCATCAAGATGATTCAAGCTCTTCCTCCATGCCCATGGGGCTAATGGACTCTCCACTATGAATGGATTCAAGATTCAGGCGATGTGCTAGCATACCCACAACCGAGGGAAGTTGCATTTCGTGGCTCTAAGGAAAAGCTCCCATGTTTTGGGCAAGGCTAGGTGTAAGCTTTCATCAGCACATATTTTGGCAAGGCTAGATGTAAGATTTCAACTTGAACATTTTTGACATCAGGGGAGTAGCCTAAGGGCTTAGCTCCAAATCCAACCCATTCCAAGCTATTGGGATTTATCAAATAGCAATCTACCTAATGGCAATAACTAATAGAAATATTTCCCGATGTCGATTAGGAGATCACACTCCAAAATGTATATGGTTTTTGGAGCCTCAAATGTGATGTGTTGTTTTCAATCTTGTTTGCACTAGGATTAGGACATTCGATTTGTAGGTTTTGGAAGGAGAAAACCATAATTTTCTTGGTCATTTTCATGAAGTTTAGGCCTAAAAGACTTGGATTTGATTTCATTGCATGGAGTTAAGGGATTGCTTATAATCTTAGAGATTAAGGATGACATCCACTTTGAAAAAATTGGCTAAAAGCACCAATCTTATAGATTAGAGTAAGGAAGTTATGCTCTTTTTTTCATGCACTGCATGCGTTTGGTAGCAAAAGAGAACATAAAAAAAATAAAAAACAACCATTAAGCATTTCATCACTTGTACAAACCCCTTCACCCTAAAACAAGTCCAAGAAGAGACCAATTGACATGAAAAAGTAGGCCCAAAACTACACAAATAGCTCTTTGGTTCGCCATGTGAGTCCACAATCCCATGAAAATCAGACATGACATGAGCTTGCAGGTGCCAAGGATGCGATGTGAGCTTATAAATGTGATGTGAGCCTATATAAATGTGATATGAGCTTGAACAAATGTGACATGAGTCTACACAAACATGACATGAGCATGGTTTGCAACCAGATATTGCATCTAATATTATACCTTCCATCGCAGTTAACATCACCTTGAAGACTTGCAGGTCTCACCTACTCGTGTCCAAGAAAGATTAGAAAATTCATACCAACACCACATTCTTTTCCTTACCAATTATGAGCACTAAAGGGCTCCAAGAAATTTTATCCTTCCTAATTATTTATGCTTAATGATCACTCACCAACCCTACGAGGCCATGTGAGAGGCAAGGGGCCCCACTTACATCTAGAAACCAAACCTACATGAATCTAGCTCACCAAACTTGGGGGTGAGAGAAGCAAGCCACACTTCAACATGACCAAACATGATGTGAGCCTACTATATATGACATGAGCTCACCAAATTTGTATGCCTAGCTTACTAGACTTATGTGAGCTTATTTCATCCAAAATCACATAAGCCTATTTCATCCAAATCATGTGAGCCAAGGAAGTCACAATGGGACATGACATGAGCCAACCTCAACAAACGCGCTTTAGCCTACATCACCAAATTTGTATGCACCTAGCAAGTCAAAATTGCACAAACCTAGCTCACTAGACCCTCGTGAGCCGAGCAAGTCATAATTTGACGTGACATGTGCCTAACTAGACGTGACGTGAGGCCACAACCAGATTTTACATGAGACGTACTTACCAAACTTACATGAGTCAAGTTCATCCAAACTCGCATGAAAAAAGTGTTAACCACTCTGTATTTTAACATGGCTTCCTACTATAAAGTCACTTTGTCATCTTACCCAGTCGAATATGCACTTATCCTTTGTGAGAGACGGCATTAGAGCATCCTTATCATGTGCTTAATGTTAAATAGGGAAATCCTAAGGACTCCATGTACATACTTACTTAAGACTAATAATAGAGGCCTTACCATTTTTAAGTTTGGTCGGCCTAGTGTGAAAAACTAGTCACTTGAATATTTAAGTTTGGCTGGCCTAGTGTGAAAAACTAGTCACTTGCATGTAAGTCATTTTTAATAATAAGCAAGAGACAATCATCCCTTCTAATAATAGAATATTTGTGAGCCCCACTTCTTATCTACTTTTGCTTACTTATGCTCTATTGAATCTTGCATGCTTGATGGATGGGATGCTTGCTAGATAGGATTGGTTGTAGGTATTTTGCTTGCACTAGCTTCCTCTTCTTTTCCTACCTTTTGTAAGAGAGAACCATCTCTATTTGCCTCTATCTAGGAAAAGAGAGCTCTCCCTTGACTCCATTGGGGTGCGAGGAGTATTCTAATGTGATAATAGAGTGAGAATGCAATGGACAAGTTGGCACACCCATGTCGGGAAGTTGTAATTTTACAGCTCTAAGGCAAGGCCCAATAATGACACATGCTTCGGCAAGGCTAAGGTAAACTCTTGACTTGAATATATTTGGCACTGTTGTTGGGGAATAGCCTAGGGCTTAGCTTTGTTCATCCATCCATTCCAAGCTATTGGAATCACCCAATATTTCTCGATGTTGATAGGGAGGTCACACTTCAAAAAGCATACAATTTTAGAGACTTGGATGTGTTTAATTTATTGATTTTGATTTTGATTTGAAGCTTGTGGCGTCGTTAGAGCATTCTATTTTCGTATCATGGAAGGAAAAAAACTTGGTTTCTTTGTGATTTACATGATTTTGGAGCCCAAAAGGCTTAGATTTCATTGCATTGAGCCAAGGAGTGGCTTACTAATCGTATAATTAGGAGTGGAATCCACTTCGAAAACATAAGCATTACACTTATATTTCATTGCAGTCAATTAAGGAATAGCTTACAAATTCTAATTAGGAATGGAATCCACTCCAAAAGCATGAGCATTACGCTTCATTAGGGCATTTTATTTTTCTACCTTGGAAGAAAAAAACCTTGGTTTCTTGATGATTTACATGATTTTGGAGCCTAAAAAGCTTAGATTTCATTGCATTGAGCCAAGCAATAACTTAGCAATTGTGATTAGGAGTAGAACCCACTCCGAAAACATGAGCATTAAGCTCCATTAGGTGTGGATTAGAGTGGGATAGTTAATTGTGATCATATATTTCATAAATTTTCATGCATTATTGAATTGATAGCTTAGATGCAATGCAAATCCAATAAAAATACATTTAAAAAATACTTAAATACTTGCATAATAACTATTAACTAAGATTGGGATCCTTCACCATCTCCCATGTAGTCCAAAAAATCTTTAAAAACTTCAAAAACCAGGCCAAACACACACTAGCTCTCGGGTTGGAGATGTGAGCCCATAGTCCCATGTAAAAAGACGTGAGCCTGCAGACATGAGAGGTGAGCCTAGAGACATGAGACATGAACCTTCACACGTGAGCCATGAATCTCGACACATGAGCTTGCAAACGTGAGTCTAGAGGTAGGTATACCTAACATTATTGTTTCGATCAATTGTAAGGACATACCTACTCATGTTCTCATTTGAGGACCCAATAATTACTAAGAACAATAATTTTGCTTAGAATTTCTAGCTGGTATATAGAGTGGATCAAAGTATAAAGATCCAGCTTACACATAAAGAGCATATCTATCACAAACGTAGAAATGTAACTACAACTCATGTGGTAATAACACACAATACTAGAAATGTAACAACAATGCATGTGGTAATGACACACATTATAGCAATCTAAACGTATACATCCATACAGACATACATACATGTGTGTGTGTGTGTGTGTGTGTGTGTGTGTGCGTGTGTGTGGAGGAGGTAAAATGAAAGCACATGATGTAACAACAATGCATGTGGAAATAATACACATTATAGCCATCTAGAAATGGAAGCACGTGTAAACGTAGGTGCCATACCAACTCAAGATAATCATATATGTCATTGTCATAAAAAGTATATAGCAAGACATGATTGCCATCATGTAGGTGGGTGGTACAAAGTTGACAAAATGATAAGTTACATTTTTTAAGCCTAGTAATTCTAAACTTTACTTTGATATGTGCCATTACATTGAGATTGAAACCTTTAATTTATTTACAAAATGTAACTACTAAGGGCTAAAACCCACAACTCATCATGGATATTTCAACAGGGGAGACTTAGAGGTAACCATGCTTTGGTCGTCTAGGAGGTGGCAAAGCCCATTGAAGCAATTGAGCATGATCTTCTCTCCTTATTATTACAGCTGGAGCAAGGTGAGTTTGATGTACCTCAACTTTCTAACATGGTAATAAAAGTGAGTGTGGTGTAGTTTACCAATCCTTGGGGTCCAAGGTTAAAAAAACAAAATGAAGGATGGAAGAACTTGATGTCTCTAAAGCACAAGAAAAGAGGACTCTTTGCTACACATGTTATTGCCAAAGTAGGATTCACTCTCATTGGCCTTGAGGATAAAATGTTTGGAGAAGTAGTGTGAGAGCTTCACCTAAGGCCACACCTTAATTACCATCATGTTTCCCTTTAGCAACCAATGGCAACAAGTGAAATTTGTGCGAATCTTTGTTTTTAAAAAAATTTAATGTATTTTTTAATCTTTTAGCACCTCAAGTAGAGGGAAAAAACAACCAAACTTTGTTGTATAAATCCATAAGAGCGTCAAACACTCATTAGATATCTACCATTAAATAATCATTCATGCCCATCAACATTGACTATCAACGATTACCAACAACAACCACTAACTATTATTAGAAGGGAAGGGTATGTAGCAATGGTGTGTTGCTCGCATCAAATTAGCTCGCTGATATAAATCAAAAGATAACTTATTAGCTAGTTGATATAAATCAGAAAGTTACAACTAGAGCAATGATGCACAACCCATGTCATAGGTAGTTGAAATAAATTGCAAGGTGAATCACGATGCCTTATGTAGGGGTCTACACTCTCCACATCTTCCAAGCATGGGTGCCTACTTAATGATACCCTAAGGGGACAACCTATTAGACCTTTGTAATTTCAAAAATAAAATACCATGAAGCTCCATGTTCAAATTAAATGGATATTGGATAGAGTCTAAACAACTTGGCATATTCATGGCATGAGAAACCTTTGAATGGCTGAGCACATTCAAAAGCCTTAGGATCTTAAGATCAAAAGAGAAACACAAAGAAATGACTTAAGAGGATCTTAAGAGCACAAGAGAAACACAAAGAAATGACTTAAGAGGATCTTAAGAGAACAAGAGAAACACAGAGAGAGATGACTTGATCCTTATGTAAAGTGGATAAATGATAACTTGGAAAGCAAAGACAAGTAGGATTATGACTTAAGAGGATCTTAAGAGCACAAGAGAAACACAAAGAAATGACTTAAGAGGATCTTAAGAGCACAAGAGAAACACAGAGAGATGACTAAATCCTTATGTAAAGTGGATAATGATAACTTGGAAAGCAAAGACGAGTAGGATTATGACTTAAGAGAATCTTAAGAGCACAAGAGAAACACAAAGAAATGACTTAAGAGGATCTTAACAGAACAAGAGAAACACAGAGAAATGACTTAAGAGGATCTTAAGAGAACAAGAGAAACACAGAGAGATGAGTGAATCCTTATGTAAAGTGGATAAATGATAAGTTGGAAAGCAAAGACGGGTAGGATTATGACTTAAGAGGATCTTTAAGAGCACAAGAGAAGCACATAGAGATAAGGGATGACTGAATCCTTATGTAAAGTGGATAAATGATAACTTGGAAAGCAAAGACAAGCAGGATTATGAAGAGCAGATGGCTACAAAATTACTTGGTCAAGAAGGGTTGGGAAGAGCCAAGTTCCTCATAGAGAGGGTCATCCTTCATCCAGGCTCTCAGCCACTCGTCCTTGATGGGTTCACGATCGACCCACTCATCCGAGTGGGCAGCCTCCATGCTTTCTCGTGATTTTAGTATGAAATCCTGCTCACTGTCTTCTTCTTGGTGGTGGATCAATTGAGCAGCTTGCTGAGCTGCATCTACTGGCTTCCGATCTCTGTTGAAGACAGGGCCCTCCATGGGGCCATGGTTTGTGAGGAAGAAGAGGGCGAGGGCTGCCACCCAGAAGCCCAGCGCAACCAGAAGCACAAGCGCAGAGCGAGGCATCGTCGTCAACTACTACTACAACACAGCTTTCCCACGCCTCACCAGCTTTTTAAACTAGGAAATTTGCTTTTCCAAGCTTTTCTCTCCTGTTTTTTTTTGTTTTTTTTGCTTTTTTGATTTTTTGGCCTTTCCCTCCCACAAGGCCTACAAAACTTTTCTTTCATTTCAACCCATGCAAAATACATTATATTGCCTTGGAAGCCCCCCCCCCCCCCCCCTCCCCCAAAAAAAAACACACACTATAATTGTCATTCTTTTTTCTTAGCAATGGTTGGTATAAGGTTAATCTTCTCAACTAAGAGGGCAATGGTTGGTATAAGGTTAATCTTCTCAACTAAGAGGGCATTGGTTGGTATATTAGGTGTCACACTATATTGCCATTTTTTTCTGGCTTTGGTTTGGTGTAAGGTTAAGTTAATCTCCTCAACAAAGTGGGCATCTTTCACATTGCGTACATGAATTGGGAACACCATGTTTGCCTACTTCTTTGCTCAAATCATTTACCTTGAAGCATCCACAATAATGTATGTCCATTCGAGGATCTGTGGGGAAAAAAAATGTTTGAGGCACCAATTCCTTTGAATTATTCATGTCCTCATGTGTCTCCATCCATGCCAAACTTTTACCAACAATAAGGTCCACAGTCCCTTTCATCTTTGGTCTCTTTATAGTATTTTAAGTGAAATTCAAAAACAAGTTTTGTCTATTGTAAAATGTCCCAGAACTTGACATTAACAAATATCAAACGACCAAAACATGAAGAGTTTTGTTTTCATGTGCTCATTCTACAAGCTAGTAAGGTCACTTTGTTTGCATCCTTGCAATTTAGGCGGCTATATATCCTTGTTGCTTTGAAGGTAGAAACTCTTACTATAACAAGTTGTATTACTAAAGTAAATTGTACTTCAAGTATATCTAAGATCCTTAGTGCATGGAAAATCACAAGCTCCATGTCCTACTTCATTTCCTCATAATGGTTGGTTCAAGTTGCTAGCAATGTTTTGTGAAGATGTAGGGATACAATTTGTCCTCCTCTCTATTGGCAATTAGTTAAAGATTTTAGCACATCCTTGTCTGTAATGAAGAGAATACAACTTGTTCTCCTCGTATGGCAATTAGCTAAGGATTTTAGTACATCCATTTGTGTTATCAAGAGAAAGCTCTTTCCTATAGTATGGCAAGCCGTGATTTTTTTTTAATGAGGGAGTTTTTATTTTAATGGGGACCACGTGGCACACATGTCCACCTAGGCTTTTTTTTTGGGGGGGGGGGGGTTCCCAAGGGTGGTTTTCAAAAAGGTGTGGGTGAGAAAATCAACATCTCACTTACACCTTCTTTAAAGCTTATGATACATTCCCCCTTTTTTGGCTACCCTTTACATATGCATTAAAGGCCTTTTACACCCTCTTACACAAGTCTTAAATGCATTCCCAAAAAGAGAAGATTCAAAGCAATTAATCTCACTTTAATTAATCCTAATAAGTTATAAAAATTATGCTTAAGAATTAATCAAAGATTGACTCCCTTGCTAATTTTTTTTCCTTTGTGGCTAATCCCTGGGCTCGAATTATATAAATTAATTAATACAACCAAGCACATCATTAAATTGCCAATATGATTGCTAAACCATGTGCATGATTTAAGACGTAATCAGTTCACTAATTTAAGACGTAATCAGTTCACTAATTCAAGATTAATTATGGTTTGATTTATTGCTCTTTCCTCTTGTGTGCAATGAGAAAAAGAGAGGAAAAATCTCCAAATTGATAGAGTAATTGGTATAATTGGATGTTTTGATGCATCCAAACACACAAAACACTCAAAAACATCAATTTTGACTACACATGATCAATGTAGACATGAAAAACCTATTTTCTATAGTTTTTTTTTGAATTTTTTGCTATAGATTCTAAGATCCATGCTAACACTCTAAATCACTAACATACAACAAAAACTCATCTAAGGAGCCGAAATTAAGCAAAATAGCTCTACGTTAAACTTTTTGAAGAAAGCAAAAAAATCAACTAATATGCATTCTAATGCATATTTTGATGCAAATGACGCGATCTAAACCTAGTGTATGCTATGTGCAAGCTATATGAACATTGAAAACTGCGCTATACAAGCAATCAAAACAACAAATCATCAAAAAATTAAGCTACCAAGCATTCTTTTATATGCACAAAAAGAGACCAAAAAGTCACCAAAACTCACAAAAATTTCCATCAAAACCACTTCTTTTTTGTGAAAATCCACTACTCAAGAGAATATGTAATGGGTTATGTGTAGATTTGGAGAACATACGACGAAAAAAGCCACAGTATTATCAACAGCAGCAGTGCCAATAATGTTATTGCTTGCTTGGGCCTCTCTTAGAGAAACATATTCACAAGTGATTACCTTAGAGATGGTCATTAATGGGGGCTAACTTTTTGGAAGGCCTCCATATCACTATTAAAAGTGAGATTTACAATTTTAAGCGGACACTATATCCAAATCCTTCTATATGATATGGAACATTTGTTGGTACATTCTGTTGTATACTTAACCATAAAAATTGGCAAATCAAAGCTCTTCAACAAACTATCTTATTTGAATGAAGTACATTCACTTGAAGTTTGTGTTTATTAACACTCTATTCAGTTTTTCTTGCTTAAGACTTAGGCTTACGGCATATGGCTTAAGCTTGAAGTTAAAGCTTAGGACTTAAGTTTAAATCTTAGAACTTGAAGTCTATAGCTTAGAGGTTTAGGTTTAATAAATGTTGAGCTTAAGTTTAAACCTCAAAGCTGAATGCTATGTAAACTTTGAGCTTCACCTAGAAGTCTAGAAGTTTAAGTTGTCACATGCTCACCTTGATTGTTCAACTCATGTTAGCTTAAGGTTCGGGCTACTTTTTAGAACATTAAGTTACCCTATGCACACCTTAACTATTAAGTAATGTCCTCACATGAGCATGATAGTACAAAGGGTAAGAGCACAAGCTTATGTGATGTGCAAAGGTTAAATTGATATTTGCACTTCATAGCTTGCATCCTTTTTATACAAACGCTGGTAGTCCATTTCACACTTGATATGAGATTTATTCACCCTAATAAGTGAGTTTTAATTCCAAATTAATTGCTGAACCTTTTTTCTGTATTGTCAATGTCATTACTATTCTAGTTCTATTGAATAATCCAATATAAATTTGCATTGCTTTTTACTAGGCACACTATTGGGTATACCATATAGCTATCTCAAGCTGGGATTTGGTTCAAGTTGGCCAAGTCACTAAATTAACTCAAACATTGATGTAAAGAAGCATTGTTGGGCATCTACTAATACAAAGGTCTCAAATATGTTTCTTAAGATATTTTTGAATAGGCTACACACCACACCCATGTTACCACACCCATATTATGAAGATATAGACCTAAGTAGGCCTACAAAAGGTTATCAAATTCATTTGTTTTTTTGTGTAATTTTAAAGCAACTTTTTACATGCGTAATTCTAAAGTAACTTCTTAGAAAATTACATCGAGCGTCCATTCCAAAACTAGAACCCACTTAGTATATCAAGATATTATAAAGAAAGATTCTTAAAGATCTTTTAGTTATCATAGAATGCAAAAGGTACTTGTGGATGCTCATAGATGGGTCAACTTTCAGCTCGAAAGCAACTGTTCTTTGTTGAAAATGAAAATATTATCATTGCATGTGCTAGCATTGTAACTGGTTTTATGAGATCTATTTAGTGTTATAGACCCTTAATTTTCAGTCAAAAGGGTTTAAGTGTTGAGAGGGAGGGTGTTTATCTTGCATGATTTAACACTATCAAAGGACATGATTACATCGAAATTCACCATGCATTAAAAAGCCTTTGATCTAAATGAAGCTTGTCATTGTTCATAACATAGTGTCCCCTGTTTCCACAACTTTGACAATTGGCCACAAGAAACCTCTGAAAACATTTGTGGCAAAAATGACAACAATCCGGGATATACTAAACGAGAACCAGTATTGCATCATCAAAGAGAAAGTACATTGAATGCTTCTTATGAATGAAAAACAAAGGTGCCTACAGTGCACAGTCAGGCACGTATGCCTCAGACTTTCACATAGTATCAACCATTGAAACAATCAAGACTAACAACATATATTCCTTTTAAAGGATGGTTTCTTTCAGGCCCCTATTTCCTGTAACTTCCGAATTTCACATGCATAAAGGCTCACATGCAAATCTCCCCTTGCCTGTAGCAGCCAGCACATGACAGACACACATAAACCAGCACAATATTATATACAAATTCAACAAACCAATACAGTCCATAATATCAAGAGTTGATGTCCCATCACCAGAGTCGACAAGCTGATGGGATATATTGATCATGCTCACATGCCCCCATCCAAATGCTATATGAGTAGCTTCTTACAACCGGCTGATATATAAATAGTTTCTTACTGTTAACCATACACACATCAATTAACCATTGTCCACACCAAGAGGTGAAAGCAAACACTGAGTCCTTGTCCCTCCAAAATGCTCATCAAAGCAAAGTGACACACATATACAACTTGGCTCTCATACTTGTAAACCCTCCATCAATGACATCATCTAACCATCATCAATAGGTCACCTTCACATCCACCCTTCTACCATCCAGGTATGCTCTTAAGCTGTTCAAGATAGCACCCACATCCACTAGTGCAAGTTCTCAAACCAGGCATCTTCAATATCATCTGCAGAATCCCTGTTCCACTCAAATAAAGAATCCCCGCTCCACACCCATGCAGAAAAGCCCATTCTCGAGTGCAACAATGCACCTTCGACACATCATATCAAGGATGAATCAGCAGTTTGCCCCACATTGTGAGGAGCTCGTTGTCGTTTGGCTCATAAATGGATCTATCCTAACCCAGAGTAGAGAGAAGATGGAGGCTAAGAGAATAGACCATACAATCACAATCGTGGGTGTGCGGTTCTGCCTCCCCATCAACCCCTTCAAGAAAGGATAAAGATGGACTATCACCCAGAAGGCAAAGAAGAGCTTTCCAAATAGAGGACCCCAGGATTGATAGCCACTGTTCAATGCATCAGAAATACCAGCCACAACACCCACCAAGTTGATGACAATTAAGGTAGTTGGAGGGATCAGAAGGCTTGTCCACTTGAAGATGTAAAGCTCCCCAAACTCTGTATCATCTGTCCCCTTGGAAGTAACTGTGAAATTCGTGTCGATACCAGCGAGGACCTTGAGAAGCCCTTGAAAGACAGCAAAAAAATGGGCTGAAACACCTCCAATCACCCAGAACTGCTCGTTTCTCCACCAATCATCAATCCCTACTCCACTCCACCGCATTTCTAAGATACCCGTGGCAAAGATAGACAGGAAAAGAGAGATAAACCATAGACTGGCAAAATTGCTGATCTGCAGTGGTAATAGTACACCTGAAGGTAAGCAAAGCTATGCAACGAGACCCGGAAACAGAACTGAAGCCACCTGAATTCTAAATAGTTTATAAAAATATGTTGAGAGTGAGGACTTACTGAGGGTATGATAAATTTCCCTGTGAGCAAGCACACCGCCGGAAGAGTACAGTAGGCCAATAACGGTAATGAGGTTATGGGATAGACTATGGTGTTCACATAGGCCAGCCGCTGCAGCCATTTCAAATGTCCTCCATAGCCGTACCACAATGGGCAATGCTTGCTGAGCAGAATTTCTACCGATCCAAGGGCCCACCGAAGCACTTGGTTCAGCCGATCTGAAAGATTGATTGGAGCAGACCCTTTGAAGGCTGGCCGCAACGGCATGCAGTAGATGGACCGCCATCCCCGGCAATGCATCTTGAAACCCGTCAAGATATCTTCAGTAACTGACCCGTAAATCCACCCAATCTATCAAGAGAAATCACGACCAGTCATGATCACAGATAGGACCTAAAAGCTCCAAAAAGGGTGCTATAAGATGGCAATGTAACATTAGAAGGTTGATACATGAAAGGTGCTGAGTCCTGACCTCTTTACCCCACTCGGTTTTGTCCTCGTAACCACAGCTAATCACATGAATCGCCTCCTTGAGTAGAGAACCTGGAGGAGCAGACGGTGGCACGCCACCCTCTTCATAGAAGGTAGAGGCCACGAATACAGGCGACTGACCAAACTTTTTCTCATAATTCTTCTGTGAGGTCAGTAAAGACTTGTTATCATCCTCATATCCTGCAATGAACAGAAGACAGAAAACGACTCCACTACATGAAAAAACCATACATAGCTTGTAGTAGAAAGGCAACCATACATAGTTTGTAGTAGAAAGGCAGCCTGTCTACAAATGCATACCTTCAACACCCTCCTCAATGTCTTCCAGACTAAACATGGGTATTGACGAGTCGCTCCTTGCAGTCTTCCTCTCTGCATTCTTTGATCCGGACGCCTTGCTCTTCTTACGTGGTCCACAGCAAAAATGGGTAATAAAGTCATCACTAGGAGGCTTGTCACTTAAAGGAGGGTCAACTCCATAGAGTGCTTGCCTTCTGAAAACGCACCCCGTTCCCACGTACACAGGACCTTGAACCCCATCCAGACCTTTCAAGTTGATCTGAGAGGAGAAAACATGTCCTCAAGTGAGCTCACATCCCAAGTCTAGTTTCTTGTTGACAAATTAAGACCTTTACATGTATACAAGCATAACCACTCACATCAAAAAACACTGTATTATGATTGGCATAACGGTCGTGCAGATCAATGCCGTCGAATCTTTGGGGGAACTGCACATAGCAAACTCTCTTGCCAAGCTGTGGGTCCATCATGAAACACATGGCCTCTCGGAGGGCTTTGCTATTGTTGATGTAGTGGTCACAATCCAAGTTTAAGAAGTATGGTGCATTGGTAAGAACCGCAGAAACTCTCACCTGCTCTCAAGAGTGGTAGGTAAGAGTAAAACCTCACAGCAACATCTCCGAAAGCAAATCCAAAAACAATGGAAATACATACCAAAGCATTCATTGCACCAGCCTTCTTGTGGTGGTTAAATCCCGGACGCTTTTCACGAGACACGTAAACTAACCGTGGGAGCTCATTACCCTCTGTATCATGACCTCCACTGTGACCTAGAAAGACCTGTAGGGCATGCATAAAAAATCGTCATGCTTCTCTCAGAGCTATATCAGCTCACAACAGCAACCTATCATATTCTACAGAATTGTCTTGAACCTGTATCATTCCAGGATGATCTCGGGGGTTATTCCCCGGCCACGGAGTGCCGTCTTGCATGGTCCAGCCCTCCTCAGGCACCTTGTGTGCCTTTGCAACCAAAGCATTTATCCTGACCTTGAACTCTTCGTATTCTCTCTGCAAGATCATGCACGTGATTTCACAAACATGATTTACGATAAGAAAAAGCAACTAGAATTGATGGATTCATGGAAACCTTCATGGCCCTGCGCTCCTTCACGAAAGTAGGTTGGACTTTGTCTTTCAAGTAATCGATTTTCTGGGCAAAATACATTTCAGGGGCCCGGGGTTCGATGCTGAACTTCTTGCAAAACGGGACCCACTTCCTGGCAAATTCAGAGGTCTCTGAAAGCGACTCGAAAGTTAACATGGCCGCACCATCATCCGATACATAGCAAGACACTTTATCAACCGGATAGTCCACAGAAAGGATGGAGAGGACAGTATTCGCAGTGACAAGCGGTGGCTCTTTCAGTGGATCAACTGTACTCACATACACATCTACAGCAGACAGTTTGGAAGGTTTGCCTTCTGGTTCAAACCTGCAAGCAGAAGGAACCAGCACATCAAACAGAGAAAGTAAAAAACCCTGCATATATGACAACAAACCCCCTGAAAACAAACATCACCTCAAGGAGAGCCTATCAAGGTATGTCTCTCTGTTGATAGGAAGCCACTTTGGGAACTGGTCGAGAATCCATGAAATAGCAAACCATATCTCACAGATAACAGAGGTAAGCCAGAGTCCATAGGCATCACTGACGGGGTTTAGAATCCGAAATCTAAGAAAGAAAGCGAGGATCAACAGCCGTATAATTATGATGATCCGATAAACATTGAGCTTGGAAGAAGGTATAGCCACTTTCCTTGAAAGAGGCTGTCTTCCATCATCCGTCCTGTGGGCAAGAAGAGAAAATCACCACTGTGCCATGTTAACAAGCTATTTCTGTTGAAGCTGACATATTCAATGCAAGAAAAAGACTTACAATGGGGCATCCCCATTTTGGCCATTATCATCTATGTCGCCCCCTCCAGCATGGCCTTCTATCATCTGCATTTTCTCCTGCTTTGTCTTCCAGCTGTCAAGCCTCTCCTTCCAAGCAATATCTCCAAACTCATAAGGGCTAAACTCTCTGCTCATGTCCATGCTCCTTGACTCCACAGAACCTGCATCAATTAAGAGAAAACAAACTGGCATCAGCTCAAAAGGCAGCAAAACTTACTGAAGCTGAGACAAAGCCTAAGGTTGACCCAGAAAGGAAAGGATTAGGAAACAAGTGATTATTACTAGGTATATTAGAATCAGCATATGGCAGAGGATGAATACGCTTGCTGCCTCCAGGAGGAGTAAAGAGGGAGGGATGATCAGGTGAGATCCCTGCAAACTCGCCAGATACCTGCAAGAAAGTCTGAAGAAATGAAAACTCCATTGCAAACACAACATTGGTAACAGCCCAGCAGAATAGAGAACATCCTGTAATGCTCCTTGGAGGCCTACAGACAAGGGGAAGGTTAAGCATACATGCCGACTGCTATCAGTGAGAAGAGGAAGTTGTGGAACAGTTCGCACAGGTGGTTGAGGAGTGTTTCTATCATCAGCACCACCATAGCTCATGTGCCCTTGCTCTGGTACATGCTGTCGGTGTGGATTGTGGATATCAATGTAGCTGAATTCGTTCTCAAGGTCGTCCACATCTTCTTCCTCTTCATCCCCCAAAACACGAGGACTCCCTGGTGAGAGAAAATTGTGTCAGGAAACCCACATCCACACAATTACATTCCTTCAAATCCCACCATTTATATCCACATCTCTGAACATCCACATGCCCTAGTTGATCAATAAAACTGTTTGCCCCTTTACATCAACGGTTCACAAAGCTAGTAGATGAGCTAACCTTTGTGGCGCTTGTATCTTGTCTTGCACTGAGGGCAGGCTTGATTACCATCCTTGCGCTCATATTCATAGCAGGGCCTGCACACAGGGAATGCACATTCGTTGCAGGCAACAAACAACTCGCCTGTGGGGGTGATGCCCACATCATCGCCACAGATCTGGCAAACTTGGCCGGTAGAATGCTGTAAAGGTCTAGGCTGCAAAAACCACGAAAGAGATAAGATATACGTGTTAAGACAACGAAAAGGCCATAAAAATATAAGAGCATTTGGATGCAGAGCCCTCAGAGCTACTAGGTGAACACCACAAGGATCAAAGAAACCCCAATGAAACAGGCCCCAAAAGTACAGTGTCATTCAGGCAGCAGTGGGGTTTCTAGCTGTCCACACTGCCCAAAACCACACTGCCCATGACCCTAACTGATAAATTTATTCATCACGCAGAAATAGTGATTACGCACTACTCGCAACGCCTTATCGCCCACAAACGAAAAGCAGGAAATGTTCCACCGCCCGAACGGAAACTGGATGGTTAACCACTACACATTACTCAAAAAGACACTGACCACAACGCCAAAACAGTGTAATTTTCATCGCCCCCTGAAGAAAAGCAGTGTTTTTGCGCAGCCCACAACACGGAAAGCCAAAATTTATACGAAAAAGAAGAGAATCAAAGTGTCCCACAGGGCAATGCAGGGCAGGGAAACACATCAAAAAGACGGATCTAAGGGCATTTTTTGCTTACTCCGTGTGACTCCGGCGCAATGACCACCAGCTGGTTTCGCTTGTAGGAGCCGGCCACCAGGCCGGCGTTGGCCTCCATTTTCTACGATCTGGTGTAAAACACAGTGGTTTTGTTAGAAAAGGGGGAGCATGTGCATCGCGGAGAACACTGCGTGGGAATTCCAGAATCCAGATAACCAGAAGAGAAGACTAGGCTAGGAGTGTAAGAGGAAAGACGAGAGTGAAGGTCTAGTTTGTTAACTAATACCGCTATCAAAGCCGGTGTCCAGCCCATGAAACCAGGTCACGGTTCCGTCAAACCGCTAACGGGTTTGTACTGGCTATCACCAGTCACAACCTGCTACTCTTGGCTTCTTTCTCGTCCACAAAGATTAGGCCCGTTACACACACGTGGGCGCCCTCCAGGATAAAGTTCCAGCACCCAATGAGAAAGGGCACCTTTACACACGGGACAACTTTCAAGTCTTTATCACCCTCACATTGAGGAAGGAGCGAAGTAACAACTTTTGACAAAAGATCACTCCGTGCTTTGGAGTTTTCCTGCATTCTTCATTCATCTTCTTCTTGCCACTCCCTTTACCCTTTGCATCAGTTTCCTCCAAGCTAGCATGGCCATATGATCTACTAGTCCGCACAAAAAGCATGAGGCTCGATGATTCTAATGGAGAACCGTAGCCAACAATATTTCATTAGTCTCTCTAGGTGAACAGTCCATGAATTCTTTCATGAGCTACATTGATCATAGCAGAGGCTCTACTCACATGATGACTGGCAATGAACTACATGGAAGAATCCCCTTCAGCTTCAAGGATTGTACCCGAGGTGGGGAAGATTTCTTCTTTAGCTAGGATGGCTAGATCAACTGGGAAATTATGGAGCATGGGATTTCTTCAAGTTTAGCTTCATCAACTTTGAAATTTGGTCGTCAAGGGAGGAGGACTATTGGAGAATCTTTACAGAATCTCACCTCCTTAGAGATGAGATCTACAGAACCTAGGTGAGAGCCCTTTTGAATAGATTTATCTTCCACAAAGGTCACTAAATCTATTTCAAGCATCATACTAATCTGTTACACTCACAATCCTAAGATCTAGGGTCTTAGGATTGTGAGTGTAACAGAAGAGTATGATGCTTTTAGTTTACATTCTATTTTTTGCACATGACCAATTAAATTCAAAGATGATATATGTTTCCTTATAATAGGGGTCAAATTACCTTCAACCAGATCATCACCTCGCTCAAACGTGGCAACTTGAGGAGAAGACTTATGCGAAGCACCAAGTTTTGGGTTGCAATAGCTTCAACACGGATAGGTTTGGCAATTGATTTAGGCTTGGGCTTCTCCATTTATTTATTTTGTTGCTTCAAAAGCTCCACCTCTTTCTAATAGAGCTTTCACCCAAGTGATCTTCTAATTGGACCCCCTCGAGCCTTTGCTAGTTATCTTGTGAGTCTTTGGTCCTAGATTCTCCTTGTTAGCATGTAAACCATCATGATGTGGGAGTGTAGTGTATGGACCATGGCAGTTATCTTGTGAGTCCTTAGTCCTAGATTCTTCTTGTTAGCATGCAAACCATCACGATGTGGGAGCATGGAGTATGCACCATGCAAGGGGAGCCCCATGGCAGTTATCTTGTGAGTCCTTAGTCCTAGATTCTTCTTGTTAGCATGCAAACCATCACGATGTGGGAGCATGGAGTATGCACCATGCAAGGGGAGCCCCCTTCATGCGGCCCATCGTAGGAGGAAGTGATCCAAACCAATGGAGTTCCTTTTTCCTCAACTCTCTCTCTCTCTCTCTCTCTCTCTCTCTCTCTCTCTCTCTCTCTCTCTCTCTCTCTCTCTCTCTCTCTTCAATTTTAGTAGAGGTGGATACTCTTCCATAGAGGCTATCCATTCTTCCAAGCTTTCTCTAGCTCTATGTTAATCACCCGAAAACTAAGATAATTTAGTGCTACTCCTTTGTTCTCCTCCAACAATTATTGTGGGTCTCATTAAACCTCTAATGTCTTTTTAATCACGTACCACACCAAGTTATTGTGTCATATCCACATTATGCGATCCAAAGTGAACAACAAGTTGGATTGGCTTGTGAAGAGAGTGACTAGCTTTCACCTATGCCTCATAAAAAGCCTGGCACAAGCAAAGATTTGTAAGGGTTGATGAAAGAATGTCCTTTCAAGAGGAGTTAGATGCCCCCCCATTAGCCATGATTGCCTTGGCCTAGGATTTACAATGGAAGCATCAAATGGGCTTAGTGGAAGGCATCTCCCTTCCTTCAGGTAGACATAAGAATCTGAAATAGCAACTCTTACACTCAATGGGTCTAGAAAAGCCTACAAGAGAAGAAGAACTAGGATTTCATCATATTCATTCTCAAAACTTTAGGGTTTGGGGAACACTTCATCTCCTTGGCCCAAATTCTTTTAAAGAACTCTAGATCCTTTGTAGAAGTCAATGGACTTTGGACTTCTCCCATTTCTTTAAGCATGAGTATAAGATAAGGATGTCCTCTCTCCCCTCTACTTTTTGACATAGCCATGACTACCTTGGCCTAGGATTTACAATGGAAGCATCAAATAGGCTTAGTGGAATGCATCTCCCAATCTTCAAGTATACATAATTATTTGGAATAGCAACTCTTATACTCAATGGGAATGAGGACAAATTTAGGAATTCTTACAGTGTTGCAAATTTTTGTATGGCTTCACAAGTAAAAAAGGAGAGGTCCATCATGTGGCTAGTTGATAAGGACTTATCTCAACTCCACCAAGTGATGGGTATTCCCCTTCCCCTCCCCTTCTACAAGAAATGCAAATTCTTAAAGTCCTTGGCATTCCTTTGGGGCTTGAGGTCACAGGAGAGATTGGTCTCTTCATGAAATTCAAAAGAAAGGGTCCCATTGTACCACCCTTGTACTAAACTACACCCAATCTGTCACAACCAGTGACCTCAATTTGTATACAAGGGTGTAGTAGCCAACACAAAGGGGGAAGAGTAGATGAAGCTCTTACCCTCATATCACTTCCTGTGCTTCTCTTGCTTGCTGCTCAGCCCTTAGCATAAACCAGAATCTAATACCATGAAAACATGCAGGGGAGAAGAGAGCTTAAGCTCTTGCAAGCACACACACACTTACACAACCCTATAAGAGCACACACAAGGTGAGAGGCTAAAAATTCTTCTTCTTTACACAACAAAAGAGGTCTACAATGAAGATAAAGTGACTAACACACATAATAGACTATGTACAAGTGGTCCATAATGTGAACATGCTAAGAAGAGTGGATAGATGTGGACTAGTCGGTGTAGTCCAGCTAGAATCTCTGGCGAAGATATGTCGGTGCCAGCTACCAAACTCACCAGTGATATAAATGTCGAACGGTCATGCAGGCGCCTCGTGAGTGTCATCTCATACTGAGCTTGACATCTTAACATAGGTGACCCATCTACAAATCAAGCGTTGGCCTAGAAGGCAAGAATACTCCATTCTGTGCATAATGGAATTGCCCCGAAGGCTGGGAATAAATATCATGTGAGGCACAGAATCCGGCGAGGCAACACAAACGAGGAGAGATGGAATCCTGGCTACTCGTGTGAGGGCCGAGGCAGTGGTGGGAGGGGGTTCCATCACTCTCCCAGTGGTACCACCAATCACCAGGAGAAGAGCAAGGTATTCCTTTTCCTGAGGCCTAGGAAGTAGACTGTACGGGAAAGCCTAAAACTCCAGCTGGAGGGCTAGATGCCGGGTCAAAGCCATGATGCCACTGTGCAAAGAAGGCCTGGCCTATACACAATGCAACGAGGCTCAGCTGCATGGCAAGATCAAACGCCACTCTGGTGAATTGTTAACCTATGAGACGGACATTGAGACGTACTATGTTTTACCTCATTAATTTAAATATTCTGAGTCATGGGCCGGGCTTGTCGGCACCATATGTTAAGGATAAAGGGATTGGGTGATCGCCGATGAGAGGCGCACCAGCAGGGTAAGGGTTAGGATCGGCCGGCCATGTGTGAACAGCCAAGTTACCTATAAGAGTCAAATGTAACCCTAAAACCCTCATTCTCATGTGTTGAATACAAGAGTGCTCTTGCCTTATCTCCTTGGTTTCCTTCTCCTGCGTGTGAGAGAGAGAGAGAGAGAGAGAGAGAGTGAGTGAGAGAGCGATCGAGCACTGTGTAGCGGCATGGCGGCGGCGCGACGGTAGAGCGGCGACGGCGGCTCCTCCTTCACTACTGTGACGCGGGAATCCTTCACGGCGGCGGTTAGAGCAGTGAGTGACACACCTTTGCATTCTGTTTGAGCTTGCTTTCCTGGTTGTATGCTTGCAGCCATTCGTGGCTCGCATACGGTGTTCGGCAAGTCCCCAGCTACGACTCGTGCGACAAAAGCACACATTTTTGGCGCTGCTGCCGGGGAGTTGCCCTACACCGAGCTCTAGTTTGCAGCTCGGGCTGCTGCGTGAAGTGAAATTTACACTGTAGGAAAGGCGACTGTGTGTTTGTTGTTGAGGTGTTTCCGTGTTTTGCAATCTGTTTCTACAATTTGGCTTCTGCATTTCTGTTTCTTTTGTTGTTTTTTCGCTCCGCGTGTGGGCGTGCATTCTGTTATCTGGTTTTCTGCGTGTGGAAAATTTTCTGAATCCCCAGACCTATGCTGTGTGCGAACTGCGCCACGGCCAAGGCTGAACCCCAGAAAGAAACTGTAGAAAACTTATCCCAAAAAAAAGAAAAAATTAATTTTGAAGAAAAAAATAAAAATAAAAAATTAAATTCAAAGAAAAAAACCAAACATGTGGAAAGAAAAGATTTTTTATTTGGAGAAATTTTTTTTGAAAAGAAAGACCTCGACCCCGGCCTCGGTCTCGGTCTTTTGATATATGTATATAGGAGAGTGAGCCTCCATAGCTTTCTTTCAAGTGAGAGCTTATGGGAAGTTGAGCCCTATATGTAGCCCACTCCCCAAGGAGTGAAGTGAGCATGTGGGATAAAGCCTTCACCCTTTCCTCCACAAGCAAATAGGCCTTCGCCCTTCCCCCCACAAGGAAACAGGCTGTTTTGAGGACCACAGGAGCTCTGTATAGGCGAACACGGTGCTGTAAAGCACGCTAGGATCCTTTAAACGATACGCTCGTTTCGAGCTATCACACGCCCTTGACCATAAGTAAGGGGGTTAGAAACGGGTTAAAAACAATACAAAAACAAGTAAAAACGGGATGCAAAACACCTAAGAAACCACTTGTGTGGGCTTGAAGGGTAGTTACCAACGCACGTAGGGTACCCACGTCACATGCATCTACGTTCTGGTCGTGTGCTAGAGCCTGAGCCACTAGAAAGCGTTTCAGTCTACGCAGGCTCACACCATCCCTCCACGTTAGCATCTTGGCCTTCGGCTGGAACCCAAGGGAGTGCAACCCAAGATCCACGAATAGTGGATAGTGACTCGTTGTCTGACTCAGAAGCCATGGAAGGGCACCCTACCAAGAACCCTGAGGAGACAAGCCAAAACATGCCAGTTTGGGCCCCACAACCCGGATCTAGCATGTTTAGTCGTCTAATAGAGACCTTTAGTAGAGCTACACGCTCTGAACATGCGACAAGCGAAGTAAATGAAGAAGAAGGGGTAGTAGATTCGCCATTCACATCTTATGTAGACCCTACCCTCCCAAAGAGTGTCCATGTGGATATTCTACCCACTTCGTTTAATGAGGGCCCTACTGAGCTACCACCTTCCGATGCTCTTCCTAAAGTAGAGGTCCCTAGAAGCCAATCCATAAGAAGTGACATTGCGTCCACTTCAAGAGAACCGTTTGGCACACCAAGTCTGGATGGGATATTTCTCAATGAAAATTGGGAATATGATCTACACACAGAGACTCTAACTGACCTATACACGGGTTACACATACCATGTAGGTGTTGGAATTAGGGTTGCAGGAATGCACACACAACTTCAAGAAGATGAGGAAGCTTGAGCACAACACAGTAGTGTATTATGAGTGCCAAAAATGAAAGATAACAAGCCCTAGAAGATAATGGGCGTATATACAATGCACGGGGGAAAAAACCTCCTAGTGAGGGAAAAAGTGCCCCGGCGGTCCTAAGTGTGTTCACACACATCACTACTATAATATGGTAACAAATCCCCCCTGGAGTGATGCGGTGAACAAGAGCTAGCACTCATGTATAGGGAAGTGTCTAGCTATGTGGACGAATCCACAAAAGGGAGTAAGCCCAAAGCTTTGCGAAAAGCTTCGAACTTCTCACGAGGCAGAGCCTTTGTGAAAAGGTCTGCAAGGTTATCCTGTGTTGGCACATAAGCCAAACTGATCTCTCCTGCAGAGAATCTCTCCCTGACATAATGGTAGTGCACCTCAATGTGCTTCGTACGAGCATGGAACACTGGGTTCCGCGCAACTGCCAATGCGCTCTGACTGTCAGTGAAGATGGTGGTGGCAGATGGCTGCCCAACACCCAAATCAGCCATAAGGCGTCTGAGCCACACACACTCAACCGTAGCTGTGAAAGCTGCCCTGTACTCAGCTTCACAACTAGAAGTGGCCACAGTAGGCTGCTTCTTGCTCAACCATGATATGCATGAGCTTCCAAGCATGAAGCAAAAACCACTCGTGGACACGCGTGTGTCATAACAACCAGCCCAGTCAGAATCTGAAAAAGCATGTAAATCTGGCGGCAATGATCCCCCCTTGGGATAAAACAACCCAAGATGCCGAGTACCACTCAAATAGCGAAAGATACGCTTCACTGCCTGCCAATGCTTAATGCCTGGGCTATGCATAAATCTGCTCACCTGTGAGACTGCAAACTGAATGTCTGGCCTCGTAATGCATACATAAATGAGGCAACCAACAGCTGTCTGATAGAGTGTGACATCAAAGTGATCTCCAGCATCATGAAGACTCAACTTCAAACCTGTCTCCATTGGAGTAGCAATAGGTTTGCAGTCTTCAAGGCCAAATCTCCGCAACAATGTTTCAATATACTTTGTCTGACACAAAGCAATACCTCCATCACACTGCTTAAATTGTATCCCCAAATAATGATGCAAATGCCCCAAATCTGACATCTCAAAAGAGGCATTCAAATCAGCCTTAAAATCAGCAATATGACTCTCATTTGGTCCTGTGAGCAGCATGTCATCGACATAGAGAGCAATGATTAAATGTACACCATCCACACGTTTAGCATACAAAGTGCTTTCTGTTGGACTATTCTGAAACCCATGTGCAGTCAAATATGCATGTATTTTTTCATACCAAGCTCGTGGAGCTTGCTTTAAACCATATAAAGCCTTTTTTAACCTGCACACTTTGTTTTCCTGCCCTCTTTGAACAAAACCACGAGGCTGCGATACATACACCTCCTCATGCAAATCTCCATTTAAGAACGCAGTCTTTATGTCCAGCTGATGTACATTCCAACCATTATGAGCTGCTAATGCACAGATGCTACGAACAGTGGTCATACGACATGTGGGAGCAAAAGTCTCATCAAAATCAATGCCCTTCTCTTGAGCGTAACCTTTTGCAACAAGCCTAGCCTTATGGCGATCCACTGTGCCATCAGGCTTACGCTTCAATTTGTATACCCACTTAGTGCCAATGGCCTTCTTGCCAGGGGGCAAGTCACATAAAGACCATGTACCATTCTTCATAATAGCATCGTATTCTGCTTGCATAGCAGCCATCCAATTTTCTGAACTTTGTGCCTCATCAAATGAAACAGGCTCACTTTCATCGCACATACTAGAAACAGCCAATGCATAACAATCTGACGCATAAGAGGCACCATGAGAGCCAGAACGAGTGCGACTAGACAAAGGGGCATCCAACTTGCTGTCACGCAAAGTCTGCACCAGCCATCTAGGCATGTTCCTAGAGCCCTCAATCTCTTGTCTCTCATCCTCAAGTGCATCATGCACATCTGCATCAGATATAGGCTGATCTGTGCCATCATTTAAAACCTGCATAGGCTGAAAAACTGCCTCATGAGGTATTGCACTTGACTGTGCACCACTGAAAAGAGGCAACAATGTATCATAGACATCACGTGAGCTGATATCTGTCTCCTTAGTACATGAAACCAAGGGCTGAACTGCATCTTCCACAAATACAACATCACGGCTAACCAAAATGCGCTTTGTCTGTGGATGATACAAACGATAGCCTTTGCTCTCAGCACTATATCCAACAAAAATACATTTGATAGCTTTGTCATCCAATTTTCTGCGATGTTGCACAGGCACTAATGCATATGCCAGGCAACCAAAAACACGTAAATGGCCAACAGATGGCTTGCGGCCATGCCAAGCCTCATATGGAGTGACAACCTGTAATGCTTTGGTGGGACACCTGTTTAGTACATAAGTGGCACACATGACAGCCTCAAGCCAAAAACCATGTGGTAGACTTTGACTCTTAACCATACATCTTGCCATTTCCATGAGAGACCTGTTTTTTCTCTCAGCCACACCATTTTGCTGTGGTGTATACGGCACTGTACATTGGTGTTTTATCCCACGCTCAGCCAGAAATGCATTAAATTCTGAAGACATATACTCCCCCCCTCGATCTGAACGGAGGGTGCCCATCTTACTTTCTGACACATTTTCAGCCATAACCAAAAACTGTTTGAAGCACAAAAACACTTCGGACTTTGCCTTCAAAGGATATACCCATGCATGCCTGGTAAAATCATCAATGAAAGTCACGAAGTAAAGGTAGTTTCCAAATGATGGAGTTTGCATGGGACCACAAACATCACTGTGAACAAGCTGCAATCTGCGTTCAGCTCTCACTGATCCATCTTTGGGAAAGGAAGCACGCTGCATTTTACCCAATATGCAGCCCTCACAAACATGCTTGACAGGTGCCTCAAGCTTAGGCAAAGAAGACACCATTTCAGATTTCTGCAGGCGCAGCAAACTTGCAAAATTCAGATGACCAAAACGTGCATGCCACAGTTTTGCATTTGAAATAGCCTGCGTATCCATAATAGCACATGCTGAATCCTCTACACATTTGCCATCCATATTGAGCTTATACAGCCCTCGACATAGTGAACCAGACGCTACAATGATGTCACCACAAGAGAGATCATGAACAGTACATCTGTCATCCACAAATTTTACAACCAAACCTGTTTTGGCAAATGCGGAGACTGACAGCAGATTCTTTTTGATCCCTGGCACATACAATGCATCAAAAAGTGTAAAGGTGTTGCCATTTGCAACATTCAGCACAATCTGTCCAACTCCTTTAACGGGATAAGAGGAGTTATTGGCACAAGTGACAGTATTCCCTGTGGGAGCAGACTCAAGGAAAGTGAATAAACTGCGCTGCGAGGTGATATGCTTAGTGGCACCACTGTCAAAGTACCATACATCTGAATCTACTGCAGACATACATGTGTCATGCAAAGATGGGTCATAACTGCATTGCGCATTGAATGCCCATTCTGTATCTAGCACAACATTAGCAGATTCATTGTTAGAAGGAGAGGCATCTGCAACAGCCATACCAGCCTCTTTCTTCTTAGCCTCTTTCGCAGCCAGCTTAGGACACGCTTTGATGACATGATCATTTCCCTTACAGTACTTGCAAAATGTCTTCTGTTTGTCACCCTTCTTCTCATCTTTGTCTTCCTTCTTTGGTTGCACAGCATTTGCAGATTTCTGCTTACTAGAAGAAAAGCCAGCTTTACCTTTCCCGCTTCTCTGACTAGCAACGAAAGCTTGATCTGCGACACGCATAATATTCCTGTTTTGCCTTGACTGGTCTTCTTGCAGCAAAACAGAAACTAACTCCTCAAATGATAAGGCATTGGGATTGCCTTTCATCATCAAGCGAAGAGTGGAAGCAAAACCCTGATAAGAATCTGGTAGACCATTCAAAACAGTCTGCACAAGTGAACTGTCAGACAGGATTTCATCTGCAGAAATGAGCTGCTCTTTGAAATCCTTGATCTTTGTCAAAAAGCTATCCATAGAATCACCTTCATTCATATGCTCACTCTCCAACTGTTTTCGGAGATAAGCAACACGAGCCTCATTTCTTGCCTGATACAATGTGGCAAGTACATCCCAAGCATCCTTAGAAGTCCTGCAGGAGCGAATATGTGGGATAATGGTACGTTTGACAGACAGCGCAATCAAGGCATGAGCCTGCGCATCTCTACCATCCCAACGAATCTGCTCTGCTGAAAGTGGTGGTTCTCGAACAGCTGCTACAGCACTTGTGCCTGCACCATCATCAACAGTACCTGTTTCTGATGTGTTTGCAGCATTCCCAGCCACAATAGGACGTGCATCAATACCCTGCACAATGTTCCATAACCCCTTTGCTACCAATACATGTCGCATCATATATGCCCACAATGGATAGTTGGTGCCATCCAACTTATCCTCAGCAGCCAACATGCGGAATACATCATTGTTGTCAGCCATGGCCAATGACTGTACTACTGGATGTAAATGCTGTCTGTAAGAGGTAAACCTGTATAAAATCGACCTGTGCTATGTAGCACAGCCCAAAACAGACGAATGGGCACCTGTCCTGCAGATTTTAATCTTGACAGAAAATCTGCACAGTAGGACGATTTTGCCTGCGCAGTACTTGGAATGCAAAAACGGAGGGCGAAATGACCTCAGATCAAAATTCTGAAACGACCAAGCCCTACGGGCTTCCCCACGGCATATACTAACCTGCAGACGCTCGTGAAACCTCGTCGCAATCGGAGGAGATGAAGCGGCAGGTGCCGGTGATGCTGCCCGGGAGGAGGAAGCCTGCTCTGATACCAATTGTTGGAATTAGGGTTGCAGGAATGCACACACAACTTCAAGAAGATGAGGAAGCTTGAGCACAACACAGTAGTGTATTATGAGTGCCAAAAATGAAAGATAACAAGCCCTAGAAGATAATGGGCGTATATACAATGCACGGGGGAAAAAACCTCCTAGTGAGGGAAAAAGTGCCCCGGCGGTCCTAAGTGTGTTCACACACATCACTACTATAATATGGTAACAGTAGGTTGGTTAGAAGTCATACGATCTACATCTAGCGCCACTAATCTAGAGGAGCAACAACACATGATATGTGAGGTTATTCATAGAATTATCCAATTTGAGAGGCAAAATAGGGGAGTGAACCTAGTTTCCACTGGCCCTATGAGATTTTTGGATACGGGCAAGGCCAAACAACCAACCCTATCACAATTGGAGACTCCCTCGGTGAGTCCCATAGACCCTTCGTATGTTGTTTCGCCTGGAGTCTCAATGCAGGTTGAGCCCACGAGCAGTAACTTCAGCTTTCCAACCTTGGCTCAACTTTCCATTAAGGAATCCACAATGCCTACCCCAATGATGAGCATGACAGAAAGCGCACCTGTTACCACTGTAGTTAGTACGACACCGCTACCTAGTGGAACAGTACCTACAACAGTGCGTGCCAGTGCTTATCGACCCTATGTACCTATCGCTACTCATGCTCATGTAGCTCCTACGTCTCTTAGTATGCCAATGGCGTATGCTCCACGACCGCCTTACCACAACCCTTATCCAAGAGGAGCTAGGCCTAGCCACATATCATATGAGAGACTTTATTAGTCGATTGAAGCATCTAAATCAGACCCTCTCACATGTCGTGCCTCTGCAGTAGCTGCCTCTGCCGTCTCTGTAATGCAGCTCTAAGGCAGTCAATCTCCGCTCTCGCCTCTACCAACTCCTGAGTGAGTCTCTCAGTGGTAGGTGTGGGACCTTACGTGACACAATCAACCATGCCGCTCATGTAAAAATATAGAAAATTACATATAAACATATAAATAAATGACTAAAAATTTTAAGAAGTAATAGATATGTAAATACCTCGACATCTGTTGTCGGTATCGATCGTGAGAACAAGCACACCACGTGCTGGGATGCTCTCCGTGGTACTCCATACGTCGATGCCAACCTGGGTTCCAAGAGCCTCGACTGTCGACATAGGCACAAATGAAGGATCTGTAGGAGCTAAACGAAGGGTTGGTGGAGGCCGCCTACCTTGGTCTTGGAGATGGCCTCGGCTAGCACCACCACCCGGCCGCGATGGCTAGTGTAATCCACCTCCTCCCCCTAAGACAAACTCCGCATATAATTGCTTTGCGAAGTATATGGGAATCTGGCAGTTGTTTGGCATCCTCCCATATGCGGCAACATATCGACTATAGATATGTGCCACCATACGAGGATGCGAACAACACCACGAAATAGTAAGGGGCTTGCTCGCCCCAGGCCTCATCCCACGACTATCGAGGAAAAGATCTAAGTAGGCTCCATCCCTAATCGGACCAAGATCACAGACCTGACGATATGTCAGGCCATGTGACACAGGAGCAGTGCGATCGTGGGCTATCCACTCATCTACATAAACAATATCCTGAAGGCTACGAAGGGACAAAAGCATCGCCTCCAAGTCTGCCACCACGATATGATGTAGACGGTGTGTCTCTAGCACTCCTACGGATAGCCGCTAACTCACGGTCTATCTCCGCGATGAGGTCCACAATAGACGAGCGGCCCTCCTCGTGTGACTCCATGCTAAAACCTAAGCCTAACACAAAGGTCCAATGTGAAGGGTCCAATGCTTAGTGCTAAGTAGCACTAATGAAGCTATAAAACAATGCTAATGGGCCCACTAATGCTAATCCAAATCAAGAGAGTAAGGAGAGTGAAAACAACTTCTGACAAATGAGGCAAAAAAAAAATCTGGTTTTATAACCTCGAACGAGGTACGGTGGCATCATGCACTTTAGGGTTTGCAAGATGTATGCTCTGGATTTTAGGGTTAGTGAGACAAACGGCCAAGATACACACTTTAATTTTAGGGTTGGTGAAGGATCGACGGTGGCGGCGGCTGAGATTTAAAAATAGTATCTCGTTCGAGGTACATGGACGGCTTAGATTTTAAGTCATTACCCCACGACCGAGGTATGTTTGACGGTCGAGATTCATTAAATACCTCGATCGAGATATTTAAACAGCTGGGATCGCATCTTCCAATGTGCGTGAATGGATGGTGGAGATTGCATCTCTATACCTCGAATGAGATATGTGGACGATGGAGATTGCATCTCTTTACCTCGAACGAGGTATTTCAATGGTCGAGATTTTATTTCAATATCTCGTTCGAGATATATGGACAGTGGAGATTGCATCTCTATACCTCGAAAGAGGTATTTCAATGAATGGTCGAGATTTTATTTCAACATCTCGTTCGAGATACGTGGACGGTGGAGATGGGCTAGTCAAATATGCCTAGGGGGATACAGCGTGGCATTGATGTGGATCCAAGTGGCATGAATATCTCGATCGAGATAGTGTGGTGGCGGTGACCTGTATTGGTGACATGGATGACGACTAGAAACCCGAACCTGCTTGCGTGGCATTAGTTGGTATCTCGTTCGAGATATGTCGCTTTAGGCTTGGGTGGCTCGTGTCATGTTTTAATTGATGGCGATATCACAATCGAGGTACTCCGCCCGAGATGCATGGATGTCCCAATTTTAGAGAGAGTGAACGAAAGTGAGTACCCTCATCTTGCAACCGCCCGTACATCCTTCTCATTGGTTGACTTCTTAGTTTCTTTCAGAATACAAATGTTCCCTCCATGTAGTCCAATCTCAGACAACACCTTTTCCAATGAGCAAAGGGCTTCTTTTCTCTCTGGCACCTTCTTTATCTTCCAAGCAAAGCCAATTTAGAGAAACACCAATTTCTAAATGATACGGCACAACGCATGAAGGGTACAAATATGTACATTGATGAGAGGAATCTCCCCGGGGGGTTCACCTAAAAGTATGTAAGTGTAGCACGTCAGTTCATCTAAGAGGGGTATTTAAATTCCAAAAAGTTACAGGTTTACATATACAGGAGGGGCTTTTTTATCCAATTTTGAAAAAAAGTTGTAAGTTTCTTAAGAAAGAGGGGTCATTTTATTAGCGTGTGACATGTAAGTAGAGGGGGTTTTTTATTACCTCTTGAACGCACGTGATATGCAACATTTTTTAAAGGTGAACCCCCCGAGGGAATCTCAAATACAGGGTGAAAGTTCTCACCAATCAAATTTCGGTTTGGTGGTCTTCTCCACCACTTAGAGTCTAGCTCTTTTACAGAATCCATGCAATAAAGACAGGGTGACCTTGCGTTAGCTCCCTTGCTGCAATGAATAAGCACTTGAGAGTCTTGAGGTCACCTGCAAGATGCCACTGAACTTGGAAGTCTCCCTTGTTGTCGACACTAATGCTTTTGCTTCCCTTCATCTGTTCGTCTCGCTGATCAATTAAGGAATGGGTGTATGATGAAACACCCAAAACAATGTTTCATGATCTTCTTCATTGACCTATACAGATAAATAGATGATGTCAACTTTCTTCCTAAAGAAAAACAAGTCTGTAGATAAATGTAATATGATTTACCTCAAATGATCCTAGCCACCATATATTTGTTTCAGATTGCACGCTGAAATATTACGGATTGTCATCCTTCATGAATTTATTGAGTGCTCATTTCATTAGTGTTATTGTCACTCTTTCTGCCTTTTTTCTTTGATAATCTCACATTCTTTAAGCTTTATGACAAATTGAAGCACACTCCCTGTCTCCTCGTAAGTGATGTCATAGAACTCTACCATTCTCTTTTACAAAAGCTCCATATCTAGGAATATATTATTGAATTGACTGTATTAAATGTTGCCACTTTCTCCATTGAACTCCTCTTCAATGTGGTAGGGTTTGCCGATGTATTGCAATACGTATGCATTCAGCTTGTCCCAAAATCTCCAGACATCTGTAGGAGTTGGAAGTAGTTTCCCTTTGATTCCCTTGGCATCAAGAACTCAAGATAGTGACTTTTGAATAGCATTGTAGCCTCTTCGACTGACTCCATTACTGTCCATAGCTTCCTGTATTTCTATTGTGTGTGAAGATTGCATTACTACTGACAAATTGTTCTATTATATCTCTTTTAACCACCTTGAACTTCTTTTCCTGCAACATTTCCTTTGCCATTCTTGATGTAAGAAAAGGTTTAAATTTCTTTGGTGGATGGATATTCAGATTAATATTTTCCTTGTCAGGACGCAGTACAACCCTGTAGTTATACAACAATGATAATTTATGACGAAAGGTCAAAAACTAATGAATTATTAAGAAATTCATAGTTTTTGGCTCTAGGGAGGAGTAGAGTAACAGTGCATAAAACACTATTAAGCTTCAACAAAGGGGGAGGCTTCTATTTATAGGAAAAAGTGAGCTTCTAACCAAGCAAACTGATTCTAGAATTTTCCAGATCAGTTTGGTCAATTTTTGACTATTTTTGGGTCAGTTTAGCTTACTTTTTGGAACTGGACTTGAATTAGGAGAGAGGAGAGATGAAATATCTCAATATATCAAAATTTAAAACTCTACCATACATGTGAAATAGGCGCCTCCTTCATGAGGAGGAATCCCCACATCTAAGGTGTCAAAATTCATTTTTTTTCCTTTGGTCCTTAGTCCACTCTTCATCTTATGTGAGTATTTACTAATTTTTGGGAGGGATTTTCTTTATTTCTTCTATTTATCTCCACACATTTGGATGAATCTGATTGTCCCCTCAAAACCTTAATTTAAAATTTTCAAAAAATCTGGACCCCTAGGATAAGGCCTTTTGAACAAATTATAATTGATTTCTAATGCACCTTCTGAAAATCTTTTTGAGCTTCTGTTTCGGGGGAATTTATTTTAATAAGAAGAGATATTTTTCATCCAAAAATATCTAAAATCTGAATAATCTCTCTCTAGAATATTTTCTCTCTCTAGGTAAAAACAGGTAGAAACAAGATCTTTTATATTTCTGAAGAGGGATTTGATAACAAGGAAAGATACTGGACATCTTGAGGGGCTGGGGAGGAGTGTTACATTTTAGATGCTCTGGAGAAGAAAGTTGGAAGATCAGAGGTCGATTTTCACAAACGGCATGTTTTAGAGATTCCGTTTGCTTGAGCATGCTTAGACGACCTATTCCAAAAATTTTAAGTCCACATGATTATGTTTCGATGTGATGTGCAGACGTCACAAAGCAATTTGCTAATGCAGCAAATTGCTTTATGACGTCTACATATCATATCGAAACATAGTTGTGTTGGTACTTAAAATTTATGGAATTGCTAAAACAGGTCGTTTGTGAAAATGTACCTCCAATCCTCCAACTTTCTTCTCTAGAGCATTTGAAACTTGATGCAAAACATCAAGTTTTGTGGTAGAGTTGATGTTTTGCATCAACTTTGATGCAAAACATCAGGTTGTGTGGAACAGTTGATGTTTTGCATCAACTCGATTTTCAATTATAATCTCAAAAACTAAGCAAAACGAAGTCTTTTTTTTATGTCAATTTTTAAAAAAAACGTGTAAAGTGCCCAAAATATTATCATTTTTTGGTAGTGTACGCATGCGTAGATCAATTTTTAAAAAGAGGTAAAAAACTGAACTTTTTGATGGAATCTTTGAAAGATGCCAAATGTTTCTCATTTTGAGAAAATATTATCTATTTTGTCCACAATAGTGTTTACGATGGAGTAAAACATTATCATTAATTTCAGACATGTTTTAAATAACGTAAAAATTAATGCCCTCTAAACATATCCATATCTCCATTGAGTAATGTAGCAACACTTCTTGTTGCCCTTCTTGATGCAATAACACTTCTTGGTAGTAAAATAATCGGGTATAAAAAATCAATGAAGGCAAATATGACTTGTGGTTCCACTTGAAGGCACCAGAACGTCAAATCTCTCTTCATTGTTGTCCATGCATAAATAATAATATGTGAGGAAGGAGGAGATTCAGGTGAAATCTTAGAGGCTTAGTTAAGAGTTTAAAGATTTGAATAGAGGAAAATTTAAATGGAGAAGAGTGGAATGAGGAAAACTCGCCCAATAACAACTACCATAACTTCATGAAAATGCACTAGAATAGAACTTAAGTATGTTTAATTGTGCTAAAAAAGAACTTTTCAAAATACTAAGTTTGCTTCAAGATATATTCAAGTTCTTTAAAAAATGCCACTATTTCAAATCAACATCTTCTAATTTCACATTAGAACAATTTGGAGATCATTTGTAGGGCCTTCTAAGAAATTCACGAATTTCTATTTTCTCTCTCTAGAAAAAATATACAAATATAAAACAACTGAATTTTAAGATTTGATTATTCTATTCTTGCATTTATGAATAGCTGCAAACTTATCATAAATTCAAATCCTAATATAACTTTATTTTATTATAATTCTTGTCAGCTTGTCATAAAGTTATAATTCTTGTCAGCTTGTCATAAAGTAGTTATTTTCGAATCTTATACACCAAGATAGGTCTCTTTAATGAAGCATTTCGCGCTTAGAATTGAAATTCTAATAAACCCCTTGATAGTATAAGCAAGATATTATCACCCTCTCTTCACCCTTACACGTAGTCCATGGAGAGCAACAGTGTAAGCGACCATTCTACTAACGAGCTTAACGAAGTAGATAATAAGAGAAAATATCATCTCCACATTGATCTTGATAGTGAGTATGAGCCGTTTCAGGAGCGCAGAAATTAATCTGCAATGTTCTCATCAAATGATAAGGCAAACATGAGAGAGTCTGGTTTGCAGCACATAGATCTTTGGTGTGATGGATCAATCTATCCTATCAACCCTACAACCGCTTCCCAATTATGTTCCTACCTCTCATGCTCCATCACCGTATGTGACTTACCCTGATTCTACTTCTACCACTCCACCACCATTATTTTTTTATTATAAAAGAGTGATTTTTATTAAATTTAAATTCTATGCATATTGATTATTATTTTTAGTATAAAAGAGTGATTTTTATAAGATTTAAATTCTATACATAGAAAGATGTATATTGGATAAAAAAAATTTATTATAAAAGTGTTACTTTCATCAATATTGATCACTCTTTTATAATAAAAATATTTCTACTATGCATTTTTCTATGCATAGAATGAAAATAACATATAAAAGTGTTACTTTCACCAATATTGATTTTTATGCATAAAAGAATTTTTTTATTATAAAAGTGTTACTTTCATCAATATTGATTTTTATGCATAAAATGATGCATAAAAGAAATTTTTTTATTATAAAAGAGTTACTTTCACCAATATTGATTTTTATGCATAAAAGAATTTTTTTATTATAAAAGTGTTACTTTCATGAATATTGATTTTTATGCATAAAATGATGCATAAAAGAATTTTTTTAATTATAAAAGTGTTACTTTCATCAATATTGATTTTTATGCATAAAAGAAATTTTTTTATTATAAAAGTGTAACTTTTACCAATATTGATTTTTATGCATAAAAGATATAAAAGTGTTACTTTCATCAATATTGATTTTTATGCATAAAAGATTTTTTTTATTATAAAAGTGTTACTTTCATCATTATTGATTTTTATGCATAATAGATGCATAAAAGAATTTTTTTATTATAAAAGTGTTACTTTCATCAATATTGATTTTTATGCATAAAATGATGCATACAAGAAATTTTTTTAATTATAAAAGTGTTACGTTCATCAATATTGATTTTTATGCATAAAATGATGCATAAAAGAATTTTTTTTATTATAAAAGTGTTACATTCATCAATATTGATTTTTATGCATAAAATGATGCATAAAAGTGTTACTTTCACCAATATTGATTTTTATGCATAAAATGATGCATAAAAGAAAATTTTTTATTATAAAAGTGTAACTTTCACCAATATTGATTTTTATGCATAAATAGATGCATAAAAGGATCTTCTTTTTTATAAAAGTGTTATTTCCATAGAAGTTGGATTTTATGCATAAATAGATGCATGCAAAATTTTTTATATCAAAGTAAGAGTTCTCTTTAATCCTATGTTTAATTCCCATGAATATTGGTAAATGAATAAGTAAATACTCTGTGAAGGAAAATTCTACCGTTTCATATTCTCTAGGATGGTAATGAGAAAATTCAAAAAATCTATTAAAGTTGAAATTTTAGATAAATGATTAATTTATTCCTCATAGGAATTCGTGTGACTAGTTTTTTAAGCAAAATACTCAATGAATGAAATTCAATAATGTAGTAATTGAAATATTACCCTTCGAGAAAGATAGTTCAGGGAGAACCTTTCCAGACTCAAACCCTGAATCAGACCATGACCAAGACGTAACTCCTTTGTCAGTTTGGGAAAGAAGACAATGTGATCAGTTCAGTAATCTACACTCAAATCACCCACCGAATCTGAAACTAAGTTGAGACCTTTGATTTTGATCTGAGGATCAAGAATTCAGAATTCGAGAAATTCTGCTTGGGAATCTAGACCTGTGATCTAGAAGTCTTGGGATACGAAATTAAGATATACTCATTGTATATACTCATTCGAGGAATTCTGCTTGGGAATCTAGACCTGTGATCTAGAAGTCTTGGGATATACTCATTGTATTCAAAAGAAACTCAAAACTGAAAACTTGCATAGAAACCCTGTTTTCTTAAAGGACTGTCTTACGCCAGAATGCTGGAAGAAGCATTTGGTATATGTGTTTTCTAAGGGAAGTTCGGTTGCAACAGCTGGCGGGGAGTATTCAAAGGACGGCTCACGCGGCAAAAACCTACCCAGGTCTTGACCAGCCTGGGTATTGTGTAAAATAGTGTGCTTCCGGTACCATGGGCGAGGGCCGACAAAGCGGTCCCTGAGTGAAGTGCCAGGACACCTAAGGAGGAAGGAAGTGAAGCCCAAGCCAAAACCAAGGAGGAACTATAAGAAACAGCCAAAGAAATAACAATTCTTATTGTCTTCACTTTACCACCAATATCTAATACCAAGGTTTGATAAGTATGGGTACCAAAAGTCTCAGTTATTCTAGCTATTATAGCCAATACTTCTCTTAAAACCAAAGTCAAGCAACCAAAATAGGTGTGGATCACAAAAGCCAGTATATCAAACCTATAATGAACATCATATGACAAGCTAGTATGGATCCTAAGGAGAGGGAGAAACACCAAATGGAGAAATGATTGAGCCACACAGTGATGGATAACTATAGAACACTCCCTTAAGGTCCTAGGATATTATCAAAGACAAAGCTTGACTTGGGTGGTGCTGAAGATAAACCCAACACAAGATGGCCCACCAACAATAAAGCATGGGATCTAAAGCGCACCAAAAATCATCATTGTTCTCAAATCCAATACACAAAATGCCCGAGCCAAATATGAGGACCTAAAGGATCAACAACGGCAAGGCAAAGGTAGAGAAACTATTAACCAAAGAAGAGAGGGAACAACTGCAAAGACAAATCCAAAACCTCCCTTCAATCTCTAGCACAAAGAAGATTCCTTTGACCCCAACAAAAAGCATCAATTGACAAGAAAAACTGACCTGAGAATGGCCCTAAGACCCTTAAGTTTTTAATCCTTACATGGGAAAAAACCTTATTTGTACAGAGGATGCTATCACCTACATGTTGATTCTTCCCAGGCACCTTAGAATGGCCCTAATACCTTGAAGTCTTCAATCTGTACATGTGTAGAAAACTTGTTTATATAGAGAATGTTGTCACCTACATGGTAAAACCCATGATAAGTGAAGTTGTTGCTTACCCAATAGCAACATAAAGCAAAAAGAAAAGGCCAAAGGACAACCCATTAACAAGTAAAGTTATCACCTACGTGGTAAATCCCATGACAAGTGACGTTGCTTACCCAATAGCGACACAAAGAAAAAAGAAAAGGCCAAAGGGCAACCCACTAGCATGTTCTCATGGGAGGCCAAAACATGCCAAGGGCATAAGAGTCAAGAGTCGGGTTGCAAAAGGCCAAAACGTGCCAAGGGCACAAGAGTCAAGAGTCGGGTTTCAAAGGGCCAAAATGTGCCCAAATATAAATCCTAAGCATAGCAATAAGTTACAAGGTTTTTTATAGTCAAGTCACTTGTGCTAGAGATAACTGCTAAGTCAAGGTTGACATAGTGAAGAAGTAAGCCCCACTCATGCATTGATTACACACTATACTTAAGTAAAACCTCGACTTCAAGAGCTTTCTCAGATACATTCCTAGATGGGGGGGCACTACTAAGAGGACGAAAGGGAAACCTTTCTCTGCTTAGCCTAGTGTATGACCCATCGCTTGAGAGTTTCATGATAAAATCATCCCGTCCACTATAAAAAGTCTAGAAGGTAGCCCACATAGTGTTTTTGCACTGCATGTTTTATGCATTTAATTGCCTCTCAAGGTGTGCCTCTATTACATAGACGCATGCATTAGGCACCTTGATTTTGTTGAGACTATTACGCTAACACCAACTAGAGTTGAATAACTGATCCCAATATTCTGATCCTAATCGACTAATCCTAAAATCTTTAGTTTCAATTCACCGATTGTAATTCCATGATCCTGATCATCGATCCTTACTTCAGCCAATCCTAACTTCAGATCACCTCAATTCTAGATCGTAGATTTTAGATCGTTCATTACTTAGATCATTCACAGGTTCGGATTGTCCAAGTTGGGGGATCGTTGACCAACTCAACCCAATCGCCACCTAGACGATCCAACTGAGAAATCTATATAATGATCTTGACTCAGTTTTGCTACAAAGACTCTGGAAAATTTGCCTCGAGTAATCTAGATCACTCACACAGAGCATAGACACACTCCCCAGCAAAATAATTAGAATTTATAATCAACAATTTGTAGCACTTCTAGTCATTGATTTGCATCACTACCCAGGGAGGGGGTATGATTTTGTTTGTGAGTTTTTTTAACGTTCTTGCAAAAGTGCGAGCTTTTTTGACCTTCTAGCAAAAGTGCGAGCTTTTTTCACCTTCTAGCAAAAGTATGAGCTTTTTTGAACAAAAAAACTTATTCTCTCACAATCAACACGCTTTACTTCTCCCTATGTAAGCATGGAGAATGCATGTATATTAGACTAATATTCCATTATGCATATAACCATAGTAGTTTACAACAGTTGTTGTAACATTACTCAAGTATCACAAGATAATACTATCTAAAATGAGATTTTAACACTTGAAAGGGACGTTTAGGGTTGATAAGTTACAATTTGCTATGCACAAAACCCAACATTGCTATTCAACAACATGGATTTTTCCTTACATAAAATCCCGAAACACTGTGACCACTATCCTAACCCACTTGATCTTTATGCCCACTTTGATACTCTATTTTTTTCAACATGCCTGTACCCTATATATGCCATCCCCAATTACATTAACCATGTCCTTGTGTATATTACTTCTTTCCTTATGCCTCTTTGTCTCCATTTCCCTTCTCCCATGCCTCCATGCTTCTTTATATACAATCTAATAATGCCTCCCCTATTATATATGCCACATGCCCACTTGAATCCTAGCCTCCATCCCTCCATGCTACCAATGCATAAGAGAACTCTAGCATTAACTGTTATGGCTCGCCTTAACACTCCTTGAAACACATCCACCAACAAGAGATTACTTGGTGAATCGCAACTGTTATGGAGGATATTTCCAATGGCCAAGGTCTTAACCCTCGAGAGGTATCCAAGCCCTACAACTCCTTGAGAAGCAATTCTATCGTGCCTCCCACGAGTGTTGTCACACCACCACGTTGCACTACGGGTACTCGTCCCTCCTCTCACCTCACTTCACTCACACACACTCACTAACATTCATTGGGGAGAGAGATTAGCAAGAGGATTAGCAAGAGCAAGACTCAATTGCACAATGGGAGAGTATGTTGTATTATGAGAGATATTCACTTATATACATGGCCATAAGTGTTCACACTCACTTAAACTGTGGTTGGCCGGGCACTTTAGGCTCATAAGAGGCTTTATGCTATTACAATGACTACTCTCATAATATATCTATGAAGTACATCACTTAGGACTTCATCCTAACTTGCTACCACACACTCTTGAAGTAGAAATTGCCATAAATACTCCGTTACACCATTACGGGAGCCCATCCAAGTTGTAGCTCTTGAATGTATGACCCTTTGGTGTATCTATCATGACTCCTTGATGTAAGATAATGGCGGTAGATCTTGTTAACCCTAGGAATGGGTTACCATCCCCCCCTTCCTGATGAGATGATCGCATTGAAGACCGTTATGTGGGGAGAGTGGACAAGCTTTGTCGATGGCTTTGATGTTAAGTGACGTTCAATGGTCTTTGTCCCTCCGGAAGGAATGAGAAAGGTTAGTTAGTGAATGAAAAGGTTAGTGGTTTATTAGGATTTCCTAACGGGGTGGGGGAGTTTTTTGTGAATGATTGCATTTTTATATTTGTGTGAGTAAAAAAAAAGGGTTTGTTGCTCACATCGTTTTTGGCAATCATAAGCAAGGTTACATGTGATTTGTGTTAGTGAGAATGCTAAGAGATGTTAATAATGGGAAAGAAGAGAGGGAAGGATCCAGAGGAACGTAGACATAATCATCAAAATGAGATGGTGATTCTCAGTTCCTCATTTGATTGATTGAAGCAACATTCATCATTTGAAGAAATCGGCCTTCAATGATGTCCCTTTGTGTGGCAGGATTCTTGTAAAATGTTGTTGAGTAGGACCTGTTCCTACTTTCTTTTGCCCATGTGCTTTTTATGTTTTTATGTATATTTAAGTGCTCTTACATGAAGCAGATAGACATGAAGTACAAGAACTGAGTTAAATAGACTCTTATTGAACTGCTTTGTGTTGAAGTAGCCCCTTGATGGCGAGGTTGAAAGAATTACATTGACTTGCAAGGCTAAGATATCTTCACTAAAGGATTGGAGATCATTGATTTGTAAAGATGGTAGCGTCGTTTGGAGAGGTTTGTAATTTGAAGGAAATTCTAGGTGATGGGTTGTACCATTGACCAGGCTTTCGTCCACCATGGTCCCCCATCCAAAGATGTATACACCTCAAAAGTTATCGATGGTGATGCTTTGGTGCAAATGTCCTCCAATGCATGAGTATGGATATGTACTCATGGAGTAGCTACTACATTAATTTAGCCAAAAAAAATAGTAAGGTATAAGCTTAACAATTATATAATGGCTATTGAAGATTGTTGGAAAAATGTTAGTGCGTGAGATGGCTTAATCTGTGATATGGCTTAACTCGTGAAAGTGCAGGTTCTTAATGAAAAGATGCAGGGGGGAAGAGAGCTTGAGCTCTTGCAAGCACACACACACTCACAAAACCCTAATAGAGAAGACACAAGGTGAGAGGCTGAAAATCTTCTTCTTCTCTGCTCAACACTCAACACACCATATACAAGATAAGAGTACACATAATATGAAAAGGTACTCAACCAATACATACACGGGTTCTCTATAGTGTGAACCCGACTAAATGAGCTGGCGCTATAACTATGTCAGTCTCTAGAATGGCTGTCACACAGCCTGTCATCCCACTGGCCGCATATCACCCAAGATCTCACCAACCATGCCAATGGTGTAAGTGTGGGGCCTATCCCCCAGGTAGGTCATCAGTGTCCACCGCCTCACTGGATGAGCTCGATATCTCAACACTCCCCCTCGAGCTCAACTCCATCTCATGTACACCAAGCGAAGCCCTGAATCTGCGGAGCTTCTCTATACCCAATGCTTTGGTGAAGATGTCAGCTACCTGATCCTCTGTGCTGACATAAACAAGGTCGAGGTCTCCTGCCAAGACCTTCTCTCTGACGAAGTGGTAGTGAACCTCTATGTGCTTCGTACGAGCATGAAAGACTGGGTTCCTGGCCAACTGTATATTGCTAATGTTGTCACAGAAAATGACAACTTGTCTATCCACTGATAGACCCAAATCTGCAAGTAGCTTCTTCAACCAAGCTACCTCACATGCTACCATAGCAGCTCCTCTGTACTCGGCCTCTGTACTCGATAGAGCAACCATAGGCTGCTTCTTGCTGCTCCAAGTCACAGCAGTACTCCCCAAAGAAAACATGAATCCACTAGTAGATCTCCTATCTGAGATACTACCAGCCCAATCAGCATCTGTGTACCCATGTACACATATCTCAGTCCCAGTCTCATAGAATAGTCCACAATGCAAAGTAGACCTCACATACCTCAGTATGTGTCTCACTGCATCCAAATGTGGTTTCCGTGGAACCTGCATAAACTGACTCACCAACCCAACAGCATAGCTCAAATCTGGTCTGGTGATCGTCATGTAGATCAAACTTCCTACTATGCACCTATACATAGCAGGATCCTCCAAGATTTCTCCTGAATCTGCACTCAACTTGCCATTCTGATCCAATGGCACGGAAATAGGCTTACAGTCTATCATACCATACTTGGACAACATGTCCAAGCCATACTGTCTCTGCAGTAATCCAATACCATGTGGTGACCTAATCACCTCAATGCCCAAGAAATAGCTGAGCTCCCCCAGATCTTTCATCTCAAACTTCTGTCTAAGCAAGATCTTTACATCAACAAAGATCTTTGCATCATGGTCCCCCGTAATGATCAAGTCATCTACACAGATGACAACAAGCACAACCCCTCTATCACCATGTCTCACATATAGCGAGAAATCTGCATTGGCTACATGAAAGCCAATAGTGACAAGATATTCAGAAATCTTGTCAGACCATGCTCTTGGTGCTTGTTTTAAGCCATACAAGGCTTTCTTCAACCTGCAAACATGCTCGGGGTGACCCACATCCTCATAACCAGGTGGCTGCAACATATACACCTCCATTTGCAAATCCCCATGCAAGAATGCATTCTTTATATCCATTTGATGTAAAGACCATTGCTTTGACGCAGCCATTGCTATCACAACTCTCACTGTTGACATCTTGGCAACTGGACCGAAAGTTTCCTCATAATCAATGCCATATATCTGTGCATATCCTTTGGCTACCAATCTAGCCTTGTACCTGTTTATGCTTCCATCACTGTTATGTTTTACTTTGTACACCCACTTGCATCCAATGGCTTTCTTGCCTTCAGGCAATTGCACTAAATCCCAAGTCTCATTTCCATATAGTGCATCCATCTTCTCATCCATAGCTTTCTCCCAACACACATTTCCAACAGCCTCATCAATGCATGTGGGCTCAACAACCTGCACAACCTTTGCCATATATGCATAGTGATGTGCCACATAACCATCATAGGTAAATCTCTGCACAGGATTTTTCACTCTCCCAGATCTTCGTAGCTTTTCATTCATGGCTTCCATAGCCTTCTTTACACCAGGTGTTCTAATAGCTGGGATCCCAAGCTCCTCATCAAGGCTCATATCTGAGCCACTAGACTCTCCATCAACATGAGAATGCCCTGCAGAAATGTCAGGCATACCAAGGGGCTCAACCACTTTCTCTTTTCCTTTACGTGATGTACTAATCACATTTGCAGGACTGGTATTATGACGCAGCCTGCCATTCCATGGTCTATCAACAACAGACACACTAGATGAGGACTCTCCTGGTCCACTCAAAGACTGTGATTGCTGACCTACATTTTGTGCAACCACAGTTCCACTCACATCAGCCCCAACAGCTTCTTTTTCAGCAGCATACCAGCTGCTCATCTCATCAAAGACAACATCCCTGCTTACCCTCAACTCACGTGTAGCAGGGTTATAACACCTGTATCCCTTTTGCTCAAGGGAATATCCAATAAACAGACATTTTTCAGCTTTCGGATCTAGCTTAGTTCTCAGCTCATCTGGCACATGCACATATGCAATGCATCCAAAGACTTTCAAATGAGACAAATCTGGTTTTCTGCCAGTAAACCTCTCCTCTGGAGTTACATCATGTATGGCTGCAGTTGGAGTCCTGTTCATGATGTATATTACTGTAGAAATAGCCTAAGTCCAATAGCTATGCGGCATATTTTTCTCTTCCATCAATGCTCGTACAATCTCAGCAATGTGCCTGTTTTTCCGCTCAGTAACTCCATTTTGCTGCAGAGTGTATCTGCATGTAAACTGTCTCCGAATACCATTCTTCTTCAAAAATTCAGAGAATTCATTGGAGAAGTATTCTCCCCCTCCATCTGACCTTAGGCACTTTACATATTTCCCTGTTTGCTTTTCAACCAAAACTCTGAAGTTCTGAAAGTGAGTGAACACCTCACTCTTCTCCTTCATGAAATATACCCACACTTTCCTTGTGTGGTCATCAATGAAAGTCACATAATACCTGCAGCCTCCCATAGACATGGTCTTCGTAGGACCCCATACATCTGAATGCACAACATCTAGTGCATTTCTGCTCACATATCTGTTACGTGGAAACACATGCTTTGTTTGCTTCCCAAATCGGCATGCTTCACATATTCTCTGCATACCTTCCACTTTAAATTTTGGCAGCCTGTCACAATTCCTTTTGTCTGCATAGACTTCATTCTCTGCACATTCACATGTCCAATTCTTTTATGCCATATGTCTGTGTCTGCAACAATTCCTGAACCATTTGCAAACATCGCAGCACTCATTTCAGGCATGTCTACATTCAATGTAAACATTCTGCCCACTTTGTTGCCTTTTGCAACCAACCTGCACTTGTCTTTAAAATCTTCAACATAACAACCATCAGGGTTACACCGAACCTGCAAACCCTGCTCAATCATGTGGCCAACTGAAACCAGATTCTTTGTTATGTTCGGAACGTGAAGTACATCTGCAAGGTACTTCACTTTGCCATCCTACAGCATAGACAATGGCACATCTCCAACATGGGTAATTGGATGAGCAATGTCATCCCTTGTTTCCACAAAACCTGGTCTTTCTGGGTTTTTCATCTCCTTGAACCACTCCCCCATGACTTGTCATGTGGTTCGAAGCACCTGAATCCACATACCATACATCATCTTTTTGTGCTGCATCAACATTTTCAGACATGGTATTCACAACATGCTGCATAACAAACAACCTTTCATTATCCTCATTATTTCTGCTTGAGGAGGATGCATAGTTGTTTTGCTGCACTTTCCCATTTTGCATGTCAGCCTGCTTCTTATAACATTCTGCCTGCACATGTCCAGGCTTACCACAATAATAGCATTCACGTGCATCGTTATATTGCCTTTGCCAATTTCCATGACCTCTTTGACTCCCCATGCCTCTGAATTTGCCTCTTCCACCTGCGTGTTGTTGTTGTTGTTGTTGATTCTGGGACTGTTGTTATTGCTGCTGCTGTCCATAATTCTAATTACCTGTTCGGCCACCTCCTTGACCGCGTCCACGGCCTCCTCTACCTCATCCTCTTCCTGAACTTGTGTAGAAGGCCTGTTGCTCTGAACTGTTTTTGTTTTGTGAAGACTGTTGGTCTTCACCCAAGCTCTTCTCTTCTATAATCAGCATAGACACCAAATCTGTAAAGTTGGGAATGTTTTCTCGAGTCTGAATCGACGTCTTGAACGCCTTGTATTGTGGCCTGAGACCATGTAGACAGACCTCCACCTTATCATCATCATCTACTGACACACCAATAGATGCAAGGGATTCCACAATACCCTTTATCTTCAACGTATAGTCATTCACAGACATGCTCTTTTTCTCCATAGTATGAAGTTCATTCGTCAACTGTATCTTACGTGCCTTGGTATTTGTTTCATAAAGCTTTACCAAGGTGTCCCACGTCTCCTTGGGGGACTTGGCATCCTGAATGTGCCCAATCATGGTGCCTTGTATACTAATGGAGAGCCAGTACATGACTTTCCTGGCTCCTTGGTTCCAGTCTTTAAACTCTTTCACATCTGCAGCAGCAGTAGGATTTACGTCCGGTATCTCCGGTGCCTCTTCATGCTCACCTTCTATGTAGTCCCAATAGCCCTTTCCCATCAGGAAATTCATCAACCTGAACCTCCAAGCATGGAAGTTATTATTATCTAGCTTCTCAGCCATAATCTGGGCTATCCCATCATTTGACATCTTGCCAAACACACAATTTAACCAGAAACAGTACTCTGGTTTATCCTGCACAAACTGCTATATTTCTGCAGTGGTATTGTAGTACTCTCAAATGTCACAAGCAGTGACTTCAATGTGCATACATACACCCAATGGCAAATGTTGACCTCTTTGCAGCACCCACAATGTCTGCACAGTCAATCTGTTTTCCTGCAATTCTTACAACAGAGTTCTGCAGAGAATTGATGACTTACCCGCAGTGCTCGAAATCGCCTGCTTTCTGAAAAACGAAGGTCCAGACGCGCCCGAAACACGTTTTCGACGCAGAAACCGTGGTCCGATAGGAAAGTATAGTTGCCCTATAGCTTTACTCTCGCGAAGAAAGCTCCTCAATCAGAGATTGTTTGCCGGTGCCTCCCGTAGAGCTCCCGACAAGGGTGTAGTCACCAACACAAATAGGGAAGAGTAGTTGCAGCTCTTACCCTCGTACCGTTTCCTGTGGTTCTCTTGCTTGCAGCTCAGCACTTAGCACGAACCAGGCTCTGATACCATGAAAAGATGCAGGGGGAAGAGAGCTTGAGCTCTTGCAAGCATACACACACTCACAAAACCCTAAAATAGAGAACACACAAGGTGAGAGGCTGAAAATCTTCTTCTTCTCTGCTCAACACTCAACACACCATATACAAGATAAGAGTACACATAATATGAAAAGGTACTCAACCAATACATACACGAGTTCTCTATAGTGTGAACCCGACTAAATGAGCTGGCGCTATAACTATGCCAGTCTCTAGAATGGCTGTCACACAGCCTATCATCCCACTGGCCGCATATCACCCAAGATCTCACCAACCATGCCAGTGGTGTAAGTGTGGGGCCTATCCCCCAGGCAGGTCATCAGTGTCCATCGCCTCATCGGCGGATGAGCTCGATATCTCAACACTTAATCCGCAAGATTGGAAATTCGTGAGAGGAGTTAACCCGTGAAGCTTAACTTGTGAAAGTGCAAGGTCTTAAGCTGTGAGACTCTTAATCGGTGAGAAATCTGAACTCGTGAGATTATAGGTTTTGACCCGTGAGATTTCAAGTTTTAACCCTGTGAAATTGCAAGTTTTAACTCATGAGATTTCACGGTTTAACTTGTGAGATTACAGGGTTTGACCCATGAAATTGCAAGCTTTGACCTGTGAGATTGCAAGGTTTGACCCCTGAGATTGCAAGGTTTGACCCCTGAGATTGCAGGTTTTGACCCCGTGAAGTTGCAGGTTTTAACCCCATGAAGTTGCAAGTTTTAACTCATGAAATTGCAGGGTTTGACCCCGTTGGTTTTTGATTTGAAATGATTCTATGGGTCAGCTACTAGGACATGATGTGCGAGCAACAAGTTCCTGTGCACTTATGCTTCACATCTAGAGGGGCGACAAGAACATTGTTATTTTGTCTTTGATGCGTTAAGGTGGGTATTGACTCTTGAATTTGTTGCTCAAATGTTGTCAACGTGGTAGGTAAGACTACTGGTTGGTTACCATTAGGGTTGCTTGAACACACAAGCTCTTGTCTAGGTGCTGAATGCACAAGAGTGGTTGAGTGACTTGCTTGGTCCTCCATTCTTGTCCAACTTTAGGTGAAGTTGTTGGGGTTAAAGTTGATATCAAGGCTATCTTCACTTTGTTTGATTTTTGTAACCATATGATGGGATTATCACCATAGTATCCTTGTTGATGAAGCATGTGCATAGGCACCCATCTTTGATAAACATTATAAGTTGGTGGGGTTGATGCTTTTGGTGCTGAGGCTTCCTTCTTTGTGCATGCGCTTAGGGGACTTTGTGATGTGCTTGGGAATCCAAGCTTTGGTATTACTTTGGTAGTATCCTTGTGCTTGCAGTAATGTTTGGGTACCCACCCTCTGTTGACTTGGTGGAGTTCTTTAAGAAACTCGCATAGGCTTTTGTGGACGGAGGTGTGGAGTACTTTTCTTTTTCCTTGGCCTTTGAGTGCTGCGTTGAGGAAGAGGCTTTGACTGTTGAGGCACCCAAATTTGAATGGGACCTTTGTAGTAGCCTTGAGCTATAAGTAGCTGCTTCTCCACCCACATCTTGATACCATTAAGATACCTTGATTTTAGTTGTCGTGGTGGAGTTTTCTTTTTGGTTGATGTGGAAGGTTTTGGGACCTTCTTCACATTGGTTGGCACTGAGGCTATAGGTTTGAGACTCATAGGCATTATTGACGATGAGGTTTGGGTCTCTTGTAGAGTGGCTATCAAATGATGAGGCTTTCGAGCATGCGGTTGTCTCCTTTGGTGGGCTTTGTCGATGAAGAGGCATAGGCTCCAGGGCTTTTCCTTTGAGTTCCTTGTTAGAGATAGATGGTTGTGAGGGGGGAACTTTCTTAGGAATGGCTGTTGATTGTGAGGATTTGGCATTGAACTCCATTGATGAGGACGTGGTTGAAGGAGTAGATGCTTTATTGAAGTCAATCGTTTTGATGCAGATGTTAGGTCATTGTGTAGAGGGGCTTTCATGGAAAAGGCTTGTAACTTTTTACGTTCAGCATCATAAAAATCTATTAACGTTGGATCCTTTTCCTTGTAGTATGGTATTGTAAACTTTTTGTTCGTTGACCACCATGATGACTCTATCACTAGTAAAGCACAGTGGTGCTTGGACAGCAATAGTCCATTTATGCCCCAAGATTAAATCTACTTCCAACACATACTCAACCACAAAAAAAACTTGCAAGTAAGGGGGTTAGTTTCAATATACATTGTATGTTCAAAGTATCCCAAACATGGCATGTTCAAGTCTTTTGTAAAGGGAATTCTTTCAGGATGATCCATGTGAGTATTGGTTGACCTAACAAATCCCATAACTCGAGAGGGTCATAAGATTGTGTTCTCGTGTTGAATAAAGTTGTGCTTGAGCCTGTTGTGGTGATTTTATTAGAAAGTTCCAATCCAACCAGAATCCTAGGGATGTTTTCAGTAAGATATGTTGGAAGTTTCAGCTTCTCCAAGGTCTCGTCCTCCCGTAATAGCAATTGTACAATGCTTGCAGGAGTGTTCAAGGTGACTGTTTGCATGGATTCATCTATTGAATACAATGAGTCACTTATACAAGTTCCACCAAGGATGAGATCATACTCAAGGGAATCTAGGGTAACATGGAATGTAAATTCCACATCTCCACTGATTATTTGAGTAGCATAGATAAAGTAACCGGGAACTTCAATGTTTTATCCATTAGCTCCTCTTGCAAGACCATTGTCTGTAGGGATGAGTTTAGGTTGTCCTCCCAATGACACCCAAGTGTCTATTGTCATGATGTTATGACTAGCTCAAGGGCTAATCAATGCGCATTTGCGCTTAACATCATTTCCTATAGGGAAATCCAACCATATCATGATAGAATCTTCAAGCGGAATCGTGGATGTTTCAGTTTTTGTTTTAGCTTCAAATCCTATTTTTGTTTTATATTCCCATTCACTTTCATTCTCTTTTTGGCTCTCAGCTTTTTCATGAGTACCCAATGTGTACACTGGTGGCACACTTGGTCTCTCACAATTCTAAATGAGGTTTGTTTGGAAACTTGCGAATCCTCACAGTCTTGTTCTATGGAGCTCTTTATATCTTGGTATAACTTATGTTGAGCCTTGAAAGGTGCAAGTGCTGATGTTATGCTGGCTTCACCCACCATGAGAGAAGAGCATTCCTCCAAATGAGGTTTTGAGAGACTTCTTTAATTTTGTAAGGGAATTATTGAATTCCTTATGTGCTTTCTCAACCGCATAACTCGTGCAATCTGTCTCGAATGACTCTTCTGTAGAGAGTATGTCTTCCTCTTGAAAGGGAAAGCATATTTTGGTTTTTTTAAGGTTTGGTATTATTAGGTTCAATCACAACTGGTGATCCTGTAAGACACTCAACCAAGCTAAGCATGCTCTCCTGAGCTTGCTTTTTGCGTTCCACATATGTCATGTGATCACGATTATCAATTTGGGGTGGTTGGGTGGGTTCTAGTTTCTTGATTGGTCTATGAGGTGCATTGAGTGAAGAGTTAGAACTTGTTTCATTCTCACTTAGTGATGTACTAGAACCTGTTTCATTTTTTGACTTTCTTTAGATCATCAGTTTTTTATTATGTTTGTCCATGTGATGAGAGCCAATTCTCTTTTTGGGCTTTTGTATCTTGTGTCGCACATATGGGTGTTGTGGTTTGTGTGGTGGCCTTTGAGGTGGATGCTTTTGCATCATGTGTAGCACTCTTTTGGGTTTATGTCCTCCACATGATCTTTTTCGATGTCCTTTACTTCAACCTTGGATTCGATAGTTTGTTGTCCCTTGCTTTTCTCGGGCCCAGAAGGCCTTGCTTTCTGTTTTGGATTCTGCTTTAAAGCATGTTCTTCTACCCATGTTGAGGTATTGTCTTTTGCGTTCTTTTTAACCGTTTCTCGTGCCTTGGCTTGTAAGTGTGTAAGCACATTCAAGGGTAATGTGGACAAAAGATGTTAAGAGTTGTGTATTTTGTGAGACCAGTTGCATATTGAAGCAACTCATCTTGGACAATCTTGGAACATGTGATCAATGCCACATCGTTCACACATGGGTTGTAAAGTGTCAGTGACTATGGGCTTGGAAGTATTCTAAACTATGTAGTCTGCCACTTTGTGAGGTCCACGACAATAGAAACACTGAAGTGTTCGATTAACTGCTTCCTAAGCAGTTTCTACCCTTTGGACTGTTTCTATTTGGTGCACGTGAGATGGGGGTTTTGAGTCAATTGTTGATTAATTGGGACACTTTTTAGTCTCATGATCAAGGGATCTACAATATATGTAGTACAGAAAAACAGGTGCCTTGTATGCATAATGGGGATTGGGATGGTCATAGTGATTACATTGAACACAAGGCATTTCGCTTCTCACTTGTAGAGGCATTAAGGTGGTTTTGAAGGAGCTCATCCTCTCTTAGAGATGTCGATTGAAAGCTTTTAAGCAAGGCTGCACAGAATTCGGGGAATGACAATTCTGTTGCCATTGCTTCACTTGGTTTAGAAGAGGAACATTTTGTAGCATGATCATCTTCTAGCATGTTGTCATCTAAACGTACTGCTTCTTTACAACATTGATCGAATATTTCCAGGTTGGATACAATAATCAAGTTGTGTAAGCTGTTTTTCTTTAAGCCCATCATGAACCATCTCTTCAATTGAGAATCGTTTAATTTTTCCCATGACTCATATTGTGAGTCCAAGAGTTTTATCCATAGAATAAAGTCTCTAATGGATTCATTTGTTTTACGCTCAATTGAATAGAGTTCTTTTGCTACACTCCACCGATCACCTTATCTGGAAAAGCCATGTATTTGTGATTGACAATTATGCCAAAGTCACTGTGATCAGGCAGACAATCGTGATTACGTACCGTGATCACAGCCCACAATTACCAAATCACACTAATCAAAACACAATGGAAGTGTTGCGATCACCACTGTAACTTCAAGGGTGTCAAATCAAAAGAATGGATAAAAGTTTGATCCAGGTGCTATATGAATTTTTCCTATTGTACAATTACATGCGCTTGAGATCAGGGTGAGTAGTTGGTGACAATATCTCCCTAGCTCCCCAGATGATAGTGTATCTAATTACCAAGGATCCTCTCATCAATACAACTTTGGGTCTATCCGATCATCCGTGAGTACTCATTTAAGTGTGTATAATTTGAGGAGACAAGATTCCATCAAGTAGCAAGGATTTCATGGAGGCTCCCCACCACAACGTGGAGGCATTTGGAGGCCAAGGTGCCTCATCACCAACTATATCCCACACAACCTCTTAGAAGTGACAAGAGGATGTTAGGAATTCCAATTGAGTCACACATGGCTGCTAGTGCAGTTGACATGAGTCAAGCAATGGGAAACAAAAGGGAAACACAAGTAGCTAGGGGCTAGCACCTCATTCTATTGTTACATCCCAAGAGGCTAGTGGACTGACATCCACTCCCCAACACACACACCTAGGATTAGGAGAGATACCGCCAAGTCCTCAAAAGGTAGGGAGGTTGTTCTTCCCCCACCACCATTGAAGGTAGGGAGGCTGTTCTTCCCCCACCACCATTGAAGAAATGGACCTAGACTATGAGAGGCCCAATTATAAATACAATTTTGAGAGAGATTATGATTGGAACTCAAGAGAAAAATGGTTGAGAGACGGCTCAGATTAATTCAAAAAAATAATAGCGAAAGGGCACAACCCACTTTGGATAGGGATCAAACAACCCAGCTTAATGTGCAAGCATTGGCTCAAGCCATAGAGGAAGGGATGACACCTTTGGAACCTATTCTTAAAGAATCTCAAGAAGGTATAGAGACAGTTTCCTATACAGTTACAACAAACTTAGGGGGTATAGAGACAGTTTCCTATACAGTTACAACAAACTTAGGGGGTGAAGCTTTAGAAGAGCCTCGGGAATGAGCCTACACACAAGGGTTGAAGTCCATGCCATGTTAGGGACCCCTCACTTGTGGACTACATGAGAAATATAATTATATCGGATTATGGTATGATAATACAACCTAATCTAGAGAACTATAGGGGCCTGGTGGCCATAACTCCCAATGTCATGAGCCCTGCATTGTTACCTCATGAAGCAACCCATGGTGGACTTGGAAGAGGAAGAGGTGAAACAACCTAAAGAAGGGTGGTGCCAAGAATCTTACCAAGAGGAGTTGTAAGACCACCCCCACGTGTAGCAGTTGTAACACTCAAGGATCGATTAAGGATGGCTAAAGAAATAGGGAGAGGGGTTTGATAGGGAGGGGGTTGAAGAAACAGGGAGGGGGGCTTGTTAGGGAGTTGGGTATGGCTCTTCTACCTTTGAGAATTTCACATGCTAAACCACAACAGGTGGCAAAGCTCATGTAGAAATTTACAAATCATGGTGACGCCATACAATACCTTGAAATTTTTGAATTAGTGTGTGAAACCTGTGAACCCTTGAGCATCCAAACAAAAATATATGTCTTTTTCTTAACTCTGGATGGAAAAGCGTACCAATGATATCGATCTCTTAAGCCTGAGGATAAAGTTAATTTCACTAGGCTTCAGAATGTGTTTATACCAAGTTTTGCATGAAGCAGTGTGACAAATGGAGGCCCATAGCTCAACTATACAACATCAAGTAGGAAGAGCATAAAGCAATGAGGGATTATGTCTCTTGATTAAAAAATCTCAACAGGTGTAAACCTAGGGAAAGATTAATCAATGAACAATTGCTATCTTGCCTCTAGAGAGGGGTATGAGATTCTAAAATGCATGATTACGTGTTGATTGTCGAGCCGATAATGCTTGATGAATGTTGTAAACTAGCCATCTATTTTGATGATATGTTGGAAGAATTAACCCCAATCAGATTCCTCCTCCACAATCGTAGTTGCTACTTTGTAGGTCTCAAGCTAACTTAGCAACTCAGATAAGGTGGAAAAACAAATTAAAAGTTAGACTATCAATGAACTTAGCAGAGCAGCACAGTGCTGGATAAATTAATATTGAGTCAAACCAGAGAATGTCCAATGAACCATCACCTCTATCCAAGAAGAGAGCTATTCAGTGCTCAATATGCAGTGCTCAATGTGCTTAATCTCTAGGCAACAGAACCACACAAGTACACAATGTCCACATCTAAGGTCTCGACCTTTCATGTATTGTGATGTTAGGATCATGATACCATTATGTGCTGATACCCATGGCCAGAATAAGATTGTGTTGTTAGGATCATGATACCATTATATGCCGATTCCCATGGCCACAATAACATTGAAATTTCCACAAGTTTTGGCAATAGCAAGACCTCCCTTGGCATTACCAAGACCCCCCATCCATGGGAATATTCATGGAAATCATGTGTCTTACATGCAAAGACAATCTAGGGGGATGTACAGGCTACCTAGTGTACCTATACCACCACCAATAATCTAGGGGGATGTATAGGCTACCTAGTGTACATATACAACCACCAGTATTGCCACCACAATCACCAGAACGCCTAAATTGATGCCCATTAACCACATGGATATTGAGGATACATCGGATGACATAGACTAATCTAGGGAGCTAATTATGAATGTTGATTAGCCTGATGAATCTCTAGAGATAAGTCTTGAATATTACATTATGCAAGGAGGGACACCAATGCTTAGGTTTCAAGCCACAACACAATGGAAAGGAAAGGACATGAATACTACATCAAGGAGAGCCCCACTGCTACAAGTGCTACAACTACCAAGGTCATCATGTGGCTGAATGCCCCATAAGTTTACCTTAACAACCTAATAGCCTATGCCAAATGTCACTAACCCCAGCAGAAGCTATGTAAAATGTAGCATAGATCACTATCCTTATAGAATAAACAATAAAGTGGCCATTTCTACCAACCCTACCACTACACTCTGAATAATGAGTGTGTAGTCCTGATTGGTAAACTGTACCTCTCAAGGTCTTAACTCGAGCACAAACATGAATGCTACAAAGGGATAAAACTATGAACCATGCTTCAAACTCAACACACACAAGGCTGAAAGAAGGAGAAGAGTGAGGAAGGTAGGAAGAGGTAGTGAATCATTAGTGACTATACATGATGGGTTTGACGAGGGGATTATTGAAACTGTATTCACACAATCCATGAGTAACCACAATTATAGGAAGGGAAGGGTTTAGTTGGCAAGGAAAACAAAGCTAAAACAATGCTAGATACTCCAAAGGGAATGGGAGAATACCTTAATGTGCAACCAAAAGTTGAAAAATTAGAGGCTGGAAGAACCTTAATCGGAGAAAGTCATGAGAAATTTGATGAGAGACTAAGAGCTAGTTGAGCTATAGAGACAGTATATCCAAGCGAGAAAATGATAAGGGAATCTAAGAGAAGAACCCAAGAGAATTCTAAGACTCTTGCTAGAATAAATCGTGGAAGTATCTAACTCTAAGTTTGATGTGAAGGAGGATTTGATCGTATGTTTGCTAAAGGGAATCTAAGAGAAGAACCCAAGAGAATTCTAAGACTCTTGCTGGAATAAATCGTGGAAGTATCTAACTCTAAGTTTGATGTGAAGGAGGATTTGATCGTATGTTTGCTAAAGGGAATCTAAGAGAAGAACCCAAGAGAATTCTAAGACTCTTGCTGGAATAAATCGTGGAAGTATCTAACTCTAAGTTTGATGTGAAGGAGGATTTGATCGTATGTTTGCTAAAGGGGGAGAACCCTCTCCCATAGAACCAATAATTCATGAACAAGTATCCTTGGAGTTTGATGATTACACAAACCATTCACCAAGGGTTGCATAAGGAATTAGGGCCTTTATTTCTTTGGAAATTAAGTTGCTAATAGGGTTATTACTAAGGGAAAATCAACACTTGTGGATGGATTTGACCGAATGGGTAGAAGGATGACTCCGATTTAGGTCAAGCTATGATGATGATATGCCAACAACTATTGAGGAGGACTTAAAATTGATCAGAGAAGTTGAGATGCCACCACAACTTGCATAGATTTTGATAAATCATTTAGGACATTATTACGAGCAATGACATGAATGTAACACTATTGGCATTTAACAAGGATTATCAAGTTATAACTATTCTAGATGGAGGAGTAGGAGTCAATATTGTTACCAAACAATGCTAGGAGAAGTGGGGTAACCAACCCTAGAAAAAACAAACTTGATCGTAAAAATGGCAAATGGGATGATAGCCAAAACCATGGGAGTTTTGCAAAATCTGAAAATTAAGATCTTCTCATTTTGATTTTGCCATACCTTTGTGGTAATGAACTTTTCTAGCCAACCCAATGCATATGACATCATAATTGGAAGACCTTTTATGAGAGACACTAGGTCATTGCATGATTGGGCTACAAACCACATATACTTACGAAAGGATTTGCAAATCCATAAAGTTGATTTGCTCTTATGGAAAATGCATTCTGTGGTGGATGGTGAGTTGCTTATGATTCTGACACCACGAAAGGAGCCACAATGCTAGAGCTTTGTGAAGCACTAAAAAACAGAGCAAGGGAAGAATGAAGATAAATTATATGCATCTCTTCCCTTAGATGATTTCTGTGAGAATTGGATGGATCTATTGGTAATGATAGAGGTTATGAGACGGGTAGGAACAAAAGATGATATGGAAGACCCCCAAGAAGTAAGTGAGATCACCAATTTGAGAATGATGAGCCCATTGTTATCAACACTTGTTGTGACGAGCATGTCAGCAAATCAACTGACGATAGCTCTGGTAGTGAATTGGATGAATCCATTAGGAACCAAGTTCACAAGTGGCTAAAGAAGAAACGCTACAAGGCTAGATGGCAAGATGTGCTGTTAAGGCAATCCCCACTGATGCTCAATAGGCTAAGATATGTCAAGGCTCTTGAGGTTCATGAAGAGTTCTCTAAGAACCAAGGAGACAAATTGAGTCAAGAGTTATGCTGTAGGAGGAGGCAATGAGGAAGCCTGCACCCAAAACAGAGCCTAAGTTTTCTAGATCTAAGAGATGTATATGCAACAAAGCCCTAGCTCATGCTAAGAAAGAAGCCAAGATAATTTTGGCTCAGAAGAAGGATGATGAGGAACCATACTTACAAAAGTTTCATAAGCACTTCAAGACCTTTGACATCGATGAGAGGAGCATATTCCATTTAAGAGTGTAGACATCCAAGGATGGATGGGTCATGAATCTCATATGATGGACCGGTTGAGGTTAAGGAGGTAGACATGAATTGAGTTGAGAGTAATGTTGCAAGAGGGGGAGGAGGCAATGAGGAAGCTTGAACCTAAAACAAAGCCTAAGTTTTCCAGATCTGAGAGACATAGACATAACAAAGCCCTAGAGCAGAGGCTGGGAAAGAAGCTAGGATGACGATGAACTAGACTTATGAAAGGTTCATGAGCACTTCAAGGCCTTTGACATCCATGATATGATCCTATTCCATCTGAGAGCACATCGATCCAAGGACGGATGGTCTCATATGATGGACTAGTTGAGGTTGAGGAGGTGGACATTGCCGATCCTAGGGAGGAACCCAAACTAGTATACATTGCTACGGAGCTAACTTCAAAAGAAGAGGAGGAATTGGAAGAGCTACTTGAAAGAGTATAAAGATTGCTTCGCTTAGACCTACAAGGACATGAAAGATGTGCCGCTGTCGCACGTGGTTCTACACACTATTTTGATCATTGAAGGATCAAGACCAGTAAAACAATGACCTTATTAGATGAACCCAAAATATTCAGCACAATTGTAAAGGAGGAAGTTGATAAAGTCATTATGATAAAATTCATCTACGAGATTGAGCATACGGACTGGGTATCGCCAATCGTCAATGTGCCAAAAAAGAATGGCAAGATCAAAGTATGTGTGGCTTTGAAAAAGGTCAATGCCACTATGCGGAAAGAAAATTATCATTTACCTTCTTACACTAAACTTGTTTTAGAAAGAATGTCTCCATGGGTAGATTTTTGGGACAGAATCAAGTCTCCATACCCCTAGAGGATCAACATAAAATGGTGTGCACAACTACATGGGAAACTTTTGCCTACAGTCATGATGTCGTTTGGCTTGGCCAATGCTATGATAACATTTCAGAGGTTAATGCAAGAACTACTTGTGAAAGTGGTTTTTATTGATGATCTCTATGCAGACTCACGATGGAACGAGCATTTGGATTCCCTTTGAAGTGTTAATCTATTTAAATAATGGTGTTATATTAGGTCACATAGTATCAAAAAATGGAATTTCCATAGATGACAGTAAAGTCAAGCTAACTCTTGAAGTAACACCACCCACCAATTACAAAGAAGTGCAAAGATTCATGGGTCACGTAGGTTATTATTGTAGATTCATCGTATTTTATGTTAAGATAGCGTGCCCACTATATAGATTACTTATAATAGACTAGTGTTAGCAGGCATATGATGAATCAAAAAATGCATTTTCAAGTACACCTATTTTGAGACCACCTAATTGGGAAAATATCAGTCAATTTTTGGTATTTCATGCTTGCTAGATTTTCACGGTCGTGAAAAACTAGAGATTTTCACACCAACAAAAAGTCCCAAAAATTACGTCATTAGTTGCAAGATTACTTACTCAAAAATAGAAAATCTTATCTTGAGAATCTTATCCTATTATCCATAAAAGATTCCAACGTGAAAAACTAGAGTTTTTCACAACCATGAAAATTTGTGTTTTTCATGCATGAAAAACTCCTAGTTCATGATGCTGTGAATTTCTTGAGAAATTCATGTTGAAATATTTTAATCAATTGAGGATATGAAGATGTCCACATGAACTACTTTGATCATCTTAATTTGCCACAAGTGATTTTGATATAAAAGAATAGAAAAAATTTGGCTTAAAAAACTAGGGTTTTTCACGAGCAACAGTGAATATCTTGAGAAATTCACGAGCAACAGTGAATATCTTGAGAAATTCATGCGAAAAAATACTTCATGTATTTAGACTTGTGAGATAATCAATCATCATTGTAAAAAGTCTATGGAAATATAGTGGTAGTGATTTGGCATCTAAAATTTGAAAGAAAATTCATCAATCATGAAAAACAAGTTTTTTTATAGCTGTGACTATCTTTTGGGATTTTTTATTGCCTAGTCTATTGATCATAAGGGTAACCTTGATTTTAAGGGTTAATCGAAAAAGTTGGAGGTGAAAAACCAGAGTTATTCACATTGTGAATAGCATAACCTTTGGGTAACCAGAACAAATATTTGGGTCTCGAAATTAATATATGGCCTGGTGTGAAACCCCCTTTTATGCACTTAAGGTTAGCAAAAATTTTGGGAGACGAAGTCACTCCAAACGATGGTGCATCAAATTACCAAGGATCTTTCTACCATAGGAGTGTTGGATCTAGCCCTTCAGCTAGCACACATCAAAGTGTGTTTGTTTGGAGAGGCATGCATTCAAGCGGCTAGTAATGAAGAGTCCATATAGAAGAAGCCTATATGGTTGATGACCGAGTGGAGGAGAGAGTTTCCAACTCCCCTACACTATCTGGTGGCTTGTTTAATAAACATTACTAAAGGATGCAGTCAAGAGGCTCACTCTAATGTGATGAGGGTTGTGCAATGAGCAACATTTTAAGGTTCCCAAAGTGAAAAGGAATTGCATAGGTAGCACCTCATGTTTAGACTAGTGTATAGAGGAAAACTTTCAACCATTCTCAAGAGCCAATCTCTTACACTCCAAGGGTTAGAGGGATGCAGAGGGAATCGCTAGAAGCCTTTAACCATTCTCAAGAGCCAATATCTTACCCTCCAAGGATTAAGAGGGATGCAAAGAGAATCGCTGGAAATAGGGAAACCTTTTTTCCTACGAGTGAAGATATGGAAGATATGGAATGTTCACAAAGGCCCAAAAACAATTACAGATCTATAACCAAGATTTAGGTGCTAGAAGGGCCCTAGTTGAACATAGACATCAAGAAAGAGGACAAATCTAAGAATTAGTTACTAGAAGGGCCTTAGCTGAACAAAGACATCAGGAAAGAGGGCAATGTAAACAAGAATTAGATGCTAGACGGGACCTAGCGAAGGAAATATCAGAGGCTGTGGCATAGGACCAATCCCTAGCACAAGCTTTGGTAGAGGCGATGCCCCCTCTAAAGAAAATTCAGGAGGAACCAAAGGTTGTGAGTGGGTGACATCTACCCCTGATGGGCTAGTAGAACCCACCTTAGAAAAAAGGGGGAAGAACCCAAAGAACAACTGTATATACCAAGGAAGATATTAACAAAATGATAACCAACTGTGAGTTCCTCTCTCATATACAAACAATGCTATTGCTTGCAAGAGCAAGATAGATTTTCTCAAGGGAGAGAAGCACTGAATGCTGAAATACCATCCTTTTTGACACCCTTAGGTAGAGAGGAATATCATAGAGAGATCCATCTAGGAAGGGGGAGGGGAAGAGGGAGAGGGAATATACATTTCACTAAATCAACATATGAGCTAGTCTCAATCTTAACTACATCTACCCAAGATGATTTGTTGAATGGAAAAAATAAGATATAGCTAGGGGGTGGCAAGAGAGCTAGGGATTGCTGAAGCTCATGCCCCAAAGAAAAATCCCATGAAGCCATATCATATAGTCAAAACTAATGCAAAGCTTTAATGGAGATGGGGATCCCATCCAACATTTGGAAACCTTTGAGTCCGTTTGTTGTGAAACATGTGGACACATTGATGAGCTCACCAAGATCTATTGTTTTTGCCTTATATTAGGTGGGAAGGCACATGAGTGGTATAGGATGCTTTAAGAAAGAAGATAAAAGTCAAATTCACTCAGCTTAAGAATGTCTTTGTACCAAGCTTTTCTGGAGCCCAATGGTACAACTCGATAAGGGATTATGTCTCTTGTCTGAAGCATTTGAATTCTCAGTGTAGGCTTCAAGAGAAGCTTCCTAATGAACAACTATTACCATGTTACCCCATAAAGGAGTACGCGACCCTAGAATGCATGACTATCTGCTCTTGTCAAAATCAGCCACATTAGACGTGCAATGCAAATTGGCCATAGAATTTGAGGAAAACATGTTAGAATTACCCCAGCCCAAGGAAAACAAAACTCCATCTTCAGATGCACCATCTCGAGTGTCAAGTCATTCTAGCTCAAGGATTATCCCAACTCGAGGAAAATAAGACTCCATCTTTAGATGCACCATCTCGAGTGTCAAGTCGTTATGGCTTAGACACTAGGGACAGGCAAGAAAAAAATATGAATATCAATGAACTAATATTGGTAATTATGGAAATGGTCAAGCTAAAAGAGGTAAGGGAACCTCCTAGAAATGCAGACCTTTACCCAAGAAGGGAGTTAATCTAGTGCTCAATTATACAAGTAGTGAGTGCCCGCATCTATGACCCAGACCATTGCTTTATTGCATGTGCTTTATTGTGCAAATTACAGATGCATTGGAAATCATAAGACATCCATGTGCAGATATGGTGCTCAGTTGTTAGCACAAGTATCGATAGACTAACTCCAGCTCCACCAACCCCCCAAAATGGTGAGTTAGAACTAAACCTATGCCAAGACAAGGATACACATGGTGAATTTATGGTGTGCCCTTACCACCACCTCTCTTGCCACCACAACCAAATCTACTAAATAATACCCTGATCAATCGATTTTTGATCGAAGAACTGTTGGGAAAAATGAATATCCACGCAAGTCTGATCTTAATCATGACTATTATGAGGAGCCACATGATATTATGCCCGAAATCTACATTATGCAAGGAGCAATGTCAGTTCCTGTGTTTCATGAACCAATAGTCAAAACCTCACACATGTGTGAGGGAAGAGAATAACGCCCCCAAATTCATAGAAGTCCCAGTGAACCAATACAAAAAAGATGACATGAATGTAGCTATTCCTATCTACCACAACATGTATCAAGCAATTGTAATCCTAGATGGTGGAGCATAACTGAGCATTATCACTAAGAAATGGTGGGAAAAATGGGGAAAACAAACTCCAAAATGGGTGGATCTGATTGTGAAGATGGCCGATGGAACCTCTACAAGACCCATGGGAGTTTTGCAAGCAAACCAAATTGAAAATCTTTTCGTTCCACTGTCATCACACATTTGTTATTGGATGAACTTCTTGCACTCTTAGGATACCATACTTAGTAGGCCTTTCATGAGGGAGGCCAATGATTGGGCCTTAGATCAAATCTCTTTACAAAAATATGCCCAAGTTCTAAAGGTGGATTTACAATCTTGGAAGACGTCCTATGGAGGATAACCTCTTTGGAAATGAGTTTGTCACCACCACTGATGCCACTATGCCAGTACAAGTGTGCAAACCAGAGATTATGCTAAACAAGGTTGAGGAGGAGGACTTAACGTATGCATCACTCCCACCTCAGGATTTTAGCAAAAATTGGATGCATGTACTGTCAACAATTCTTGTATTCCCTAGTTGGGGAATCAAGTACATGGATTTAGACACAATGATGCAGAGACCTTAGACTTTCGTGATGATGATGAGAGTTGGGACTGTTATTATCGAAATGTCAAAAACCAAGTTGACAACAAACTCTGATAATGAAGCATCACCAAGAGGGAAGCACCCAAGAAGATGGTTAAGGTGAAAGCGTACTAGGCCAGACAAAATGTAACAGAGCCAGTGGATGGCTAAGATACGTCGAGGCTACAAAAGTGCACAATAATTGGGGTGAAGGGCTAGAAAAGATTACTACCATTGGTAAGGCATGAGAGGAACCCTCGACCCCCAAAAAAGCTGAACCACGGCTTTCTAAATCAGAAAGGTGTAAGAGAAACAAAGCCTTGGTAGAGACACAGCAGGAAGCCAAGAAGATATTAGCCCAAAAAGAGGCCAAGGAAGATGATGTAATGAACTCATGGCCACTTGCTAATCATTATAAAATATATACAGTAGGTGAATGAGTAGCTTTCCACCTTAGATCTCAATGCTCTAAGGAGGGGCAAGAAGGAATCGCATACTAAAGTCAAAGAGGTGGACTTAGCTGAACTAGGGGAGGAGCCCAAACCAGTGTTCATTGTTAAGGGCCTAACTCTTGAAGAAGGAGGGGTATCGATTGAGTTGATAAAGGAATTCAAGGATTGCTTTTCCTGGAAACACATGGATATGAAGGGAGTTCCGCCATAGAAGTGGTACAACACACAATGCCTATCATTGAAGGATCAAGGCCAATTAGACAAAGACCTTATTAGATGAGCCCTAAGTATTCCACTATTGCGCTGTGGGATTCATCTATGAAATCAAGCACACTCACTATGTATCACCCATTTTCATTGTGTTGAAAAAAAATGGAAAGCTATGTGTGTGTACACATGGTAAAATTCACTGTGGCCACACGAAAAAGACCACTACCCATTGCTATATATACTAAACACGTGCTAGAAAGAGTAGTTGGTGAAGAAGCTTACAGGTTCTCGGATGGCTTCTCTGGCTATAGCCAAGTGTCTATCGCATTGGAGGTGAGCACAAAATTGTGTTTACAAGGATGGGAGGCATGTTTCCTTAACGGGTTATTCCCTTTGTGTGCTCACTCCAAGTGAAAGTCCACCTAACTTGCTTGAGAAAAGTACTTCAAAGGTGTCGATTGTAAATGCAACCATGAAGCTCTATCTTATGTCATGCGTGCATTTACTTACCCAAAAAAAAAGGGGGGGGGGATAAGTTTAATATTAATTTCCGTACCACGAATACGGGCCATGCTTTTTCCTCTCTCTATGCATATGGTGTGAAGAGAAAAGATCGTGAGCTCATACATCTCTCGTGGTGGTGGCAAAAAATTAGTCTAAGAATAGGACTCAAAGAGAGAGCAAGAGAAGAGCAAATTTCTAACCTTAAAAGAGCTCTTGCATGGTGACTCTTTCAACAGCAGCAGAACGACACGACGACGATGCCTCGCTCTGCGCTTGTGCTTCTGGTTGCGCTGGGCTGGGTGGCAGCCCTCGCCCTCTTCTTCTACACATACCATGCTCCCATGGAGAGCTCTCTAGGCAGGGCTGTCCTCTTCAACAAGGGTCGGAAGTTGAAGCTCCATGCAGGCGCCCAGCAAGCCGCTCAATTGATCAACAATGATGAGGATGATGAAGCCGCCACTGAGGAGGATTTCATACACATTCTCAACTCGCAGGCAAGCATGGAGGGCTTGGAGGCTGCTCACTCGGATGAGTGGATCGATCATGAGCCCATCAAGGACGAGTGGCTTAGAGACTGGATGAAGGACGACCCTCTCTATGAACCCCATGAGGAACTGGCTCTTCCCAACCCTTAATTTCTCATACCCCCCCGCCCATGAGTTTCTCAGCTTAATGTGATTTTGTAGCCATCTCTACTTACAATTCTGGCCCAGGCTGTTCAATGGGGAGAACCTGTAATCAAAGAGCCTTTAGGATATTATCCATGCTTCTCTGTAAGAGATCCAGTGCATATGAGGATCTAACCTAGAGTTTGGCTCATTGAATAATCTATATACACAAGCTAGCCAATTTTAGGGTTATGGGTACATTGTATAACTTCTCTTTGTTTTCCTTGCATTGTGGTACACTCTACATATTGATTATGTGTTCCTCATGATCCTTTTTAACTTGTTCTCATTCTCATTCCAATTGGGCTTCTCATGTACATGAAAATCAAATATGAGCATGGCTATCTAATATGAAACATGCAACCTCATGGCTATGCATTGAATAGGTGCATTGTACTTTGAAATTACAATGGTATAATAGGTTGTAGCCTTAGAGGACATGCATGCATCTTATAATGATATGAAGTACACACTCATGCGTGGAAGACGCGGATAGTGTAGCTCCCCTACATAAGGCATCACAATTTAACTTTATTTACCTTTGAATTTATGTCAACTAGCTACTGGTTAGTGCACTATTACTCTAGTTCTAACCATTAAGTTCATATCAACAACTAGTTTATGATGCAATAGTCAATGGTTGGTGGTAATGGTTGAGAGCCAGTGGGCATGATCAATGATGATGGTCAATGGTGTATAATAACGGTAAATAGTGTGATCAATGGTATCTACTTCTTGTGACAATTACCTATCACACTCGAGAAACTTGACAATTTTCAAAGGAAAAAAGAAAGGCACACAAAACTCTAGTGGAGAGCTGACATGCTCTCTCCCCAAAAAGCCTACCCTTCCATTCTAAAAATCATCAACTGGTTGGTGGTCAATGAGATTATGGTCAAGGTTGATGGACAATGGTCAATGGGATTATGGTCAAAGTTGATGGACAATGGTCAATGGTAGCTATCCATGTTTGAAGTGACCATGGTGGGGTTATCCAACTAGGCTTCCTCACACTAGAGGCTTTCTCATTAGTTCTAGCATCCTCTCCATATTAAACCAACCTGCAGGTCTCTTCTATTTTGGACTCAATAGTTGCTACACTACCAAATAGGATGCATGCAAGTGTACATTGATATTTTCATATCTAGTCTCTGGAAGGGTTCAAGGAGATCTTCTCGTGACACCTAGTCATCTAAACAAAATCCAAATAGGCTCAACCAGGCATCTAAACAAACGAATCCAAATGGGCATGAAACCTAAACCAAGACCATAGGTCTTATGTGTAGTCTAATATGACTCCATCCACATGGGATTGTTCGTTGAGTCAAGCTATACCCAACCATTGGTGGAGCCTGTAAGGGTTCAAGGAGATCTTCTCGTGACACCTAGTTATCTAAACAAAATCCAAATGGGCTCAACCAGGCATCTAAACAAACGAATCCAAATGGGCATGAAACCTAAACCAAGACCATAGGTCTTATGTGTAGTCTAATATGACTCCATCCACCCGGGATCATTCGTTGAGTCAAGCTTTACCCAACCATTGGTGGAGCCTCTATAGACCAATGACACAATCTATCATTCATCTTTCACTTATCTATCTTCGGTGTTTGTGCATTTCTCGTATCCTCTATGCGTAAAGCCTCTATCTCATTAGTTTCCATTCATACCATCAAAGCTCCTTTCACTAGAGTGCATGGATGAGAATTGGATGTCTATTGTAATCATAATTCACTAATTTCTTTGTCTTTTCTCATTTGCAATTTGTGCTAAGTTTTACCTTTAAATGATATTACATTTGTGTATCTCTTTTTTGTAGTCCCATTAAGTCCATGTCTATCCTACAAAGATCCTCAAGGAGCTAATCAATGCCCTACAATCATGTTCTATTGCCATAATAGTTCTTTCATGATTCTATTTCCTTATACACATGGCACCCACGTGCCTTACTCTTCCTTGAAGCATGCTATACATGATCTAGAAAAATCTCATGGATGAAGGTTGTAAATCACCAACCCTTTTAAGGCCGACTCAGTCACAACGCCCCAAACCCTGACCCCCTTCCCTGGCCTCCCTTGATGAGCAAAATCCTTATTAATAAATGATGCCATATATACAACCTGCCAATATGCAAAAGCACATCCTACCCTGATACACATCATCTTACACAGTCTGCTATTGATATATGCCATCTATAAAACCTCCTAGTGTGCAAGCATCTTACCCTGGTACACATCATTTTGTACATCTTATCCTATGCCTGATGCCATGTGTGACATAAATGCCTCTTATGAAGGCTCCAAAAGTTGCATACCCTTGAAGATACATCTGAAACTTTGATTCACTCAGGCATTTATTGTTATATTTGGTTTCATCTACTCCAGTTTCTTTCACCTTGCATAAAAGTGGAGTAATAAAGTGAATTAAGAGTGACAAATGAATTATTGCCATTCACTTTATTATAACTACATTATTAAGAGCGACTGCCTCGTTTAAATATGCAAGATTAAAGTGTCTTCCATCTATTTCATTTCCTCAACTGGTATGAGGCTCACACTTGTGGGGAAGAATTCTTCCAGCAAGAAAATCTTGATAGCATACCTTAAGGAAGCCAGAAGGAAAATTCTAGCTAAGAAATTCCTAAGCCTCAACCTATGTTTATGCAAGTTGAATTACTTAGCACATTTAATGATTTCTTTTTTGAATGAGTACTGCATAGACATGTCACAATTATCAATATGCTTGCATTTGCTCCGCCTTCAAAAGAGTTCTAGAATGGTCTTACAAGTTCTCACATGCACCAAGTAGCAAGCTTGGGATAGGGACAATAGGTGCAGTTGTGGCAAGGTCTGTACAAGGTGTCCTTGCATTCACAGCATAGTAGTGGGTTAGGCTTGCACATTTTGTAAGGGCAATGTATGCAACAAAGAGTGCTCACTAGTTGAGATACCTTGCCTCACAACCACCACCACCCAAATTGACAATTATGTGGTTGATATCAGTGTTTTAAGAGTTACTGTAGATAAGATTTTGTCACTCAAAGACCCTTATGGCACTACGCAAAGAACATGCAATAAAGCCATGCTTTTGTATATCGTCTCAAAAAATATGATGCATTTGCAGTTAGCTAAGTAGTCCAAGCTCAACTTTGGCTGATGCAATGAACTAGTTATATTTTAGTTTGAACATACTGATACTTCATGATTTTAATACTTAAACTTGAATTCTAAACATTAACACACCTCCATTCAAGCAGCATGCTTGCTTGACTTGAAGATTCTTGTAAGCATGATGAACTTCTCATGGACGATGATTCTAGAGAAAGTATGTGACTTACTGGTGAATCAAATCATTCTCTTCATGGAAGAAGGTACATGCTCATGGACTGCTCCTTGCCAACTAAAAAAGCCTACATAAACTTGAATAACAAGAGTTTAGATATCCCCATCTCTGTGTTTTTTTGCTTTCATATGAGCTTTTTCATTTTATAAAAATTAACTTTTCAACTGACTGCATGCTGCCAAGCAGAATGAGATGGTGTCATTTTGCTCTAAATTTTAAGGGGACAACTTCTCAAATGCTTTGTGTGAAACTGTGTGACAGCATACTAATGATCATAACGCAAACATCATGATATGTGATTAAGCTAGAGGTTTGCCCAACTGCTAGATTGCTTCATGGTGGTAGCTACCTTAGGGAACGGTAATGGTGTACTCCCCTTCAAGACTTGCATCTAACACACCACCCTCTTTGCCAATTTATCTGCTATTGGTTGAACATATAAATCAATGCATATGATGCATAACACGGATCCATTTCATATATCCAAAAAACAAGGCAACTAAAGCTATCGATCTAACAATCTGAAGGTGTTGTATTAAAAAATCGGAGCAACCATGACCATCAATCTAACAATACAAAGGTGATGTACAATCGGAGTTTTAAGCCCACAAGCAAAACTTAATTCCTACCTTCAACACTAATTTGTGGTTTTCTCAGCTCAGCATTGGTGATTCCTAGTATACAACAAATATCAACAAGAAAATGATTCTCTTCAAAAGGGCCAGCCTTTGCTTTTTTTTTTTGGGGAGGGGGGGAGAGAGAAGGGAGGGGGTGGGAGAGAGAGAGAGAGAGAGAGAGAGAGAGAGAGAGAGAGAGAGGAAGAAGAAAGAAGGGGAGGACTTGGGAAACCATGAAAATTAGAGGGGGAAAACGTGGAGAGATTTTAATTTCACACGAGTACTTTCTTCAATATTTTTCCCCCTTTTAAATATTACATGATCTCTGTATCTTGCCTTTCACACAGTAAGGGCAAAAAAGAAGACATCATGAATTACACAAAAAACAGTCAACAATTTGCATTATCAATTGTCTTATCTACAGAAATGATTTTAGAAATCCCACCACTATTGTTTTCTCAACCCCCAATGATAAACTTTTCATCTTTATTTCTAAATAAACTACAGTGTGGATGAGAGGCCATATGATCACACAACACAATCTTGACTGAGTAGTGCTTGGTCTTGGGGATCAATTACAAGGTTGCATGTTACCTTGCCCTGTGAATTCAAATCATGTCTTAAATTATGTCATTCATCAAAGAAAAGGAATCTCTCTCTCTCTCTCTCTCTCTCTCTCTCTCTCTCTCTCTCACACACACACACACACACACCCCATTTGGCCGCCCAAGTGGTCTTCCCTGATTTCGTGCTATAAGGTACAGGAGGCCAGGGAGCGTTGAGTTGCCCGTACTGAGGCCAGGACTCACATCACCTACGGGAGGCAAGGCCTGGTGTCACCCATAGTGTGGCTAGGATGTCGAGCCCACTATTAGGGATCCTGATTTAGACTTCTCACTGAGCCAATTCCGTGCTCGGATAGACTTGCTATCTATAGGTTGTCGACGAATGCATGAATAAGTAGGACACCTGTTGGCTGCAGCAAAGTTTGTTCAGGACCTGACCATGGTAGCCATGGAGATTCGAAAAGGGGAGTTTCGAAACGGGTTTTAGAGGTTTCGGTCCATGCATGAAACGCCGTCTGAGAGGTTTCGTAAAGATAAACATATATCTCTATCCATAGACTCTAAATATATATATATATATATATACCTAGATGAATCCAGGAATATGCCCAAATTCACCTTATAAGAAAGTGCAAGTTATAAACTCATGGTAGTCATCTAAATATTGATGCATATTGCACAAGATGTCAAATTAACACATCAGATGAGTTGTAGATGAGCTGTATTATCTGCAAGAGAAGTCATGACCATCTTCAAACTTGAACTAATTAAATCAAAGCTATACATCAGTTGTAACACAAGTCATTCTCTATAAGAAATCATGACATGAACACACTGAAAGGGAGCAGGGAAGGTAGCAGGTGATGCACAAGGTCCAATAGTGTGGTCTGGGGGCTGCAGCAAAGAGGCGTGAGCACACGGAGAGAGAGGCGTGGAGGTTCGAAAGGCAGAGAGAGAGAGAGATCGTACGATTTTGGGGGAAAATCATTAGAGCATTTTGCCCTTGTGTTCCCTTTTATTAAAAGTAAGGTCTTGAGACCTTTTAAAAAAAAAGTCTTTGGCCCAAGTTCAATGTGAACTTGGCCAAGGACTTTAAAAAAAAAAATCCTAAGCCTTTAAAAAAGGCCATGTAGATATACAAGAGTACATAGAGGGGGTCATTTAGGCCTGTAACCCAACAACCTCCCACTTAAAGGCATAAATGGCGCCTTTAAGCTAAGTCACTCCCACCATCTGTATGCATAGCTGATGTTGTGCTTTGGGTAAGCACTTAGTGAGAGCATCTGCAGGGTTTTGTGACGTATGTACCTTAACAACTGTGATAAGGCCATCCTCAAGCACTTCTCTAATGAAGTGATACCGCACGTCAATATGCTTTGTGCGCGCATGGAACATGGCATTCTTTGCCAGACATATGGCACTCTGGCTATCACAACCAAGCATAGGTGCCTTGTCAGGCAAACCAAACTCATTGCATAAACGTGCCAACCATATGGCTTCTTTGGAAGCCTCAGTGGCTGAAATATATTCAGCCTCTGTAGTAGACAGTGCAACTATCTTTTGTAGTCTAGAGCACCATGAGACAGCACCTCCTGCAAGAGTATATACATAACCACTTGTGGATTTGCATGTATCCACATCACCAGTCATGTCAGAGTCACAAAATCCCTTCAATTCCAAAGGACCCTTACCATAACAAAGGCATTTGTTTTTAGTCCCTTTTAAATGCCTCATAATGGACTTTACTGCATCCCAATGCAATTTGCCTGGATTAGTCATAAACCGGCTCACAACTCCCACTGCATGGGCTATGTCAGTCCTAGTAGCAACCATAGCATACATAAGTGAACCACAAGCTGATGCATAAGGAACACCTTGCATATCATTGGTTGCCTGATCAGATTTGGGGCAATCATCCTTGGAGAACTTAACATATGGCTGTAATGGCACACCAAGAGGCTTTGCATCAGCCATGTTAAACCTGTCCAGCACCTTTTCAATGTATTTTTCTTGAGACAAATACAATATGCGCTGGTCCCTTTGCCTTCTAATCCTTACTCCAAGAACATGTTCAGCTGCCCCAAGGTCTTTCATGGAAAACGCAGATTTCAGCTGCTGTTTAAGAGCATCAACAGTGCTTCTTTTCTTCCCAGCAATCAACATATCATCTACATAGAGCACAAGAATGATAGGGCTGCCATCCTCATCAAATTTTGTGTACAAACAATGATCTGCATGGCTCCTTTTGTACCCATGTTTGAGCATGAAAGCATCAAACTTTTTGTACCATTGTCTAGAGGCTTGTTTCAGCCCATACAAGCTTCTTTTAAGCCTACATACCAAATGTTCCTTTCCAGGAATAACAAAGCCCTCGGGCTGCTTCATGTAAAGTTCCTCATCAACATCGCCATGCAAGAAAGCTGTATGCACATCCATTTGGTCTAATTCCAAATCAAGGGCAGCCGCTATGGCAAACAATACACGCAAAGTGGTCATCTTCACTACAGGAGAGAACACTTCCTGAAAGTCTATGCCCTTCGTTTGAGCGTATCCCTTTGCAACCAGCCTTGCTTTATACTTGGGTTTTGCATCAACTGTCTTGATTTTATACACCCATTTGTTAGGAATGGCTTTCCTTCCCTTGGGCAATTCCACCAAGTCCCAAGTATCATTCGCATGCAAAGCTTTGATCTCTTCCTGCATAGCAAGCTCCCACTTCTTACTGTGCTCACATGTCTTTGCCTCTTTATAAGTAAGAGGCTCCCCCTCATCTGTCAGCATAATATAATGCAAAGAGGGATCATATCTACTCACATTCCGCCTTGGACGAGTCGACCGCCTTAATCAATGATCCACATTCTCTGGCAATGGATCTACATCAGGTGGCACAATCAAATCATCAACAAGGGGCTGCTGTACATCATTTTCAGCCCCGTTTCAGCATTGTTATGTGGCTGCAAATGCCCTTCAGGAGCCTCATTTTGCTGTCCAACATCATCTGGCTCAAACACCACTGGCTCATCAACATTTTCAGTCATATGTAGTGCATCCTGAGGGTCTAAAATAGACCTAATAGGTGGCTGTAAATGCTGAAATTTGACCTTTTTATGGTCACCATTAGAGGCACAATTGTTTTTAAGCAGCCCTGCCTCATTAAAAACAACATCCCGGCTGCGCACAACCCTTTTGAGCTGAGGTAACCAAATCCTGTAGCCCATTTCACCTTCTTCACCATATCCCATGAAGAGGCCTTTAATGGACTTTGCATCCAACTTACTCCTCAACTCAGGTCTTATATGCACAAACGCTTCGCAACCAAAGACGCGTAAGTGATCATATGAAGCAGGTTTGCCAGACCAAACCTCCTCAGGGATGTCACCTTTCAAAGACATGTGAGGGGATCGATTACATATATGCACTGCAGTTTTTAGAGCTTCTCCCCAAAATCCATGAGGGAGATTAGCTGTGGACAGCATGCATCTCACCCTCTTACATAGAGTCCTATTATATCTTTCAGCCACACCATTAGAAGAGGGGCTATATGGAACAGTAAGCTCCCTCTTAATGCCCAAATTTTCACAAAATTTATTAAATTCACCACTTGTGAACTCACCCCCATTATCCGTACGCAAGCATTTCAGCTTTCTACCTGTTTGGGTGGTCACAAATGCATGAAACTTCTTAAACGCAGCAAAGGCTTCATCCTTAGATCTGAGCAAATGAACCCAAATTTTTCTAGAATGATCATCAACAAAGGAAACAAAGTAGTGTGCACCCCCCATAGATTTGGTAGGCATGCTACAAACATCAGAATGTACAAGATCAAGCACATTAGATTTGCGAGAGACACCGGAGTAATAAGAACTCTTCACTTGCTTACCATATTGACATTCATTACAAAAGTCAAGCTTTGTGCCTTTAGCATCAAGCTTATTCAAATTACAAAGCTTAGTAAGGCCTTTTTGGCTCATATGGCCAAGCCTCTTATGCCACAACTCCATATGTGAGTTAATTTCAGCCAAAGCAATAAATTTGCCCAACAAGGCCTTTCCATGCAAGCAGTAAAGTGTCCCTTTCTTTGTACCTTTCACAATCAGCCTTGAGCCTTTGGTCATCTTCCATGATCCTTTCTCAAACAAAATGCTGTAACCATGCATATCCATCTGGCCAACAGAAAGCAGACTTTTCTTGATTCTCGGCACATATCTAACATCATGCAAGACAAACTCATTCGTGCCATCTATAGAAAGATGCACGGTGCCAATACCCTCAATGGAACATGCATGATTGTTTCCAAGGTATACATGGCCATGGCTGCCTGCAGCAAAAGTAGAAAAACACTCCTTAATAGGAGTCACATGAAATGAAGCACCGGAATCGACTATCCAAGTCTGGGACAATACATCATTAACAGTCAACAAAGCATCAATGAGATCACTCTTGGTGATCTGCATGTCCTGTGCATGAACATTGAGAGAGGCATCAAACTCATGAGCATCGTCGGCTGACAAAGTGGCACATAGGATGTCCTCTACATCTGACAGCTCCTCAACAACAACACTAGAAGCCACATTGGCCTTCTCTTTGTCCTTTGAGCTGTCCTGTGTGTCTGTCTTGACTTCCTTCTTCTCTTTCTTTTTGTCTCCACCGCTCTTCTTCCTTTCCAACTCTGCTTTGTAGTACCTGCATTCGGGTTTCTTGTGACCTTTCCTGCCACATTGATAGCATGTCACATCACCCTTGCCTTTGCTGGCATTTCCCCTTTCTTTACTCTTACTCTTACTCCTCTGTGCATAAGCAGTCTTCTTCTCTGTCCTGCCTCTAACCATGTTGGCTGAACTGCCACCCTCTCCACTTGCTTTCCTCCTGATTTCTTCGTTCAATATAGAACCCCTAACACCATCAAAGGTCAAATTGGGATTGTTTGACAATGAGACCACCAATGTCTCCCAAGAATCAGGTAGAGTCATCAGCAAGAAGATAGCTTTGAGCTTATCATCAAAAGGGGGCAAACCTGAGTCCTGTAGATAGAGTACCTGTAAACAACGACAAGTGCTCTGCAGCGCTCTTGGACTCATCTAACTGCATGCCAACAAGTTTTCGCATCAAATGCACCTGATTAACTGGCGTTGTATTCTCATACGTTGCCTTCAACTTCTCCCACAGCTCAAACGCATTCACAAGACCCTTGAGGTCTACCAAAATCTCATCAGAGACGGCCATTTTAATGTAGGTAATGGCCTTCCTGTTCAATGTAAGCCACGCTGCATCTGTCATATCTTCTGGCTTCTCTGCTTCAAGTGCCCTGTCACAATCTTTGAGAAAGAGGATTCCTTGAATCCTATCCTTCCAAAGATCAAAACCTGTTCCCTCAAAGCGCTTGATCTCAAAGAGATTCTTTACGTCAGAGGAAGATGATGCCATGGTTGCACAAACGAGAGGGCTAAAATGCTGAAATTTTGGGCAAACTGCACCAAAACGGGAATGTAGCCTCGCTACAATGTGCACAACGGCTCCAAAGGGTCACAGGAGCAAATTGGGCCAAAATATGCAAGTTTCGGCAAGAATAACAAATTCTGGATTTTCTTGTGCAGAAAATTCAGCGAGCAAATTCTTGCCTAAAAACAACAAATGTTGTTGTTTTTACCCTCACAGAGCATTCATAATGCAAAAACACAGCAATTGGGAGCATCTATAGGCAAAAGCCCCAATTTCTGGCATGAAATTGCAGCAAATTGACTCACAATTGGCCTTTCGGAACCAAAACTTGTTCAATGTTAAGAAATTACAGCAAATTAGACATTCCCCAATTCAAATACATCGAATCTGCACCTGTGTAAACCTGCAATTTGCTGTAAACACCTGTTTCTGGGACCTGTTTTCAGCAATTTTGCCGATTTCGGGTAGTGGGGACCAAGTAGAATCGTTCCCACAAGTTAATACATCTTTGGAGAACCTGCAGTTTGCTGTTATGACCTGTTTTTGACCTAATTACAGCCTGTTTTGGGCTGTTTTGATACTCTAGGTACCCCAGACGACCCCGGAAGCAAGGGTTCGCGATGGAAGCGAGAAATAGCGCGTGAAAAGCACTTCTTGCTTGCTGTCCAGCCACCTGCGCATAGGATTTTGAAACCCTAATGGGCTCTGATACCAGTTGAAAGGGAGCAGGGAAGGTAGCAGGTGATGCACAAGGTCCAATAGTGTGGTCTGGGGGCTGCAGCAAAGAGGCGTGAGCACACAGAGAGAGAGGCGTGGAGGTTCGAAAGGCAGAGAGAGAGAGATCGTATGATTTTGGGGGAAAATCATTAGAGCATTTTGCCCTTGTGTTCCCTTTTATTAAAAGTAAGGTCTTGAGACCTTTATAAAAAAAGTCTTTGGCCCAAGTTCAATGTGAACTTGGCCAAGGACTTAAAAAAAAAAAAATCCTAAGCCTTTAAAAAAGGCCATGTACAAAGATATACAAGAGTACATAGAGGGGGTCATTTAGGCCTGTAACCCAACACACACACACACACACACACATGTTATCTTTAAAAATCCGTCACTTTTAAAAATAAAAGAACTAAAACCTTAATACGTCAAGAAACCCACCAACGTATAAAAAAAAAGAGTTTAAAAAAAAAGGTTTCAAAGAAACGCGAGTTTCAAACATGAAACGTTTCCCCAAGATCTTTCATGGAAGAAACGCGTTTCTTGGCAACTATGGACCTGACCGACCAATAGCCGGCCAATCCATCAATATTTCCCAAAGCTTATAAAAGGCAATGTTGCTCATTGTTTTAGATCATTCAGCCAGGACTGGGTCTTAGATTATCAATAGATTAGGTGTTTTACCACCTTTTGAGGGGCAGCCATGGGCTAGCCAAGATGTACCTTTTGTACTATAGAATATACTAAATACTCAACTCTCTCTCTATCTCTTCTCTATCTTCTGTATACGTTTTGCATCAAGCATGTTCCAGGATGGTGTTTAGGGCTGAAAGAAGACTCCCAAAGCTTCCGCATGTAACAAATCCGCTCTAAATCTGCCCATATATTTGCTAATGAGAATATCCATTCTATCAACATCGAGATTAATGGATGCACATGACATCCCCTCCTACTAAACTTGGAGCACTGGGATAGCCCATACGCCTTTGCTCTATTTCCGTTCCAGTCCAATTGAAGAATCCACTTCATATCCATCGGCTCGATTTCCAAGCTATCTGACTTGGTCTTCGAATCTTTTGACCTCATCCTCCTCTTCATAGGATTTGGAAAGGCTTGCTAGAAACTCCTCAAAAACTGTTGAGTTGACCTCGTCCTCCTTTTAGTTTGTTGGGTGTTGGACTCACACACTCACACACACAAACCTGCACATTAGGGTTAGGTGCAGGATAGAGAAGCTCACACAAAAATGAGAGAGAGAGAGAGAGAGAGAGAGAGAGAGAGAGAGCCAAAAGTGTGGTATCCACAAAATGCAAGTCAACCCTTGCATGTGTACCACACCCATATAATATAGAAGTACAAAATATTATGTGTCCTTTCACACTTGATGTCCAAGGGAAAAAAACATGGAAAAAAGTGCCCTTGGTTAAGCCCTATTCACACATAGCACTACCATAAGTGAGCATATGCCTACAAATCCCCCCTGTAGTGGAAGTGTGAACCTGTACAAGGTAGCAGATCACTCTCTGTATGAGAATAAGCCCAAAGCTTTGCGGAAAGCTTCAAACTTTTCTCGAGGTAAAGCCTTTGTGAATAGATCTGCAACATTATCTTGTGTAGGGCAGTAAGATAAACTGAATTCCCCTGCATGTAGCCTCTCTCTAACATAGTGATAATGAATCTCAATGTGCTTAGTACGTGCATGAAATACTGGATTTCGTGCCACAGCCATAGCACTCTGGCTATCAGTGAGAATGGTGGTGGGTGTCTGCTGACACTCACGAAGATCAACCAATAGTCTCCTCAACCATACACAATCTACTATAGCTGTGAAGACTGCCCTGTACTCAGCCTCACAAGTAGATGTGGCAACAGTGGGTTGCTTTTTACTCAACCAAGATATGCATGAACTGCCAAGAAAAAAACAATTCCGACTGGTGGATTGCCTGGTATCATAATCACCAGCCCAATCTGAATCACTGTATGCATAAAGCTATTTGGCTTTGTGCCTGGGCTGTGCATGAATTTGCTCAACAAAGACACCCCAAAAGATATGTCTGGCCTCGTGTTACACAAGTAAATGAGGCATCCCACTGCCTGGCTGTAAATGCCGACCTCAAAAGGCTCTCCAATATCATGCATAGTAAGCCGTACACCTGGTTCTACCGGAGTAGAAATGGGCCTACATTCATCCATGTGAAACCTTTTTAGCAAACTTTTTATGTACTTAGTTTGCTGCATAACAATGCCATCATCTGTATGCATAAACTGTATGCCGAGATAGTAGTGTAAAGGCCCCAAATCTGACATATCAAATTCAGCTTTCAAATCAGCTTTGAAATCTGAAATTTGTGCTTTGCTAGTACATGTCATCTACATACAAGATGACTATGAGAATATCGGCATCGGTTTTCTTCACATACAATGTGCTTTCAGCTGGACTATTCTCATAACCTTGGCTGGTTAGATGAGCATGTATCTTATCATACCAAGCTCTTGGAGCTTGCTTTAACCCATACAATGCTTTGTGTAACCTGCATACTTTATGTTCCTCACCAAGAACTACAAAACCAATGGACTGATTTACATATACTTCCTCCTTTAAATCCCCATTCAAGAATGCAGTTTTGATGTCCAATTGATGCACTTTCCATCCTTTATGTGCAGCCAATGCAATCACTGATCTTATTGTGGTCATTCTCGAAGTAGGAGCAAAAGTCTCTTCATAATCTATTCCCTTTTTCTGGGAGTAGCCTTTAGCCACAAGTCTTGCTTTGTACTTGTCAATAGTACCATCAAACTTTCTTTTGACTTTGTACACCCACTTTGTTCCAATGACATGCTTGCCTTTAGGCAATTCCACAAGATCCCATGTATTGTTCTTCATGATAGAAGAAATTTCAGCTTGCATAGCTTGCAACCAATGCTCATTCTCATGTGCTTCTTCATAAGAAGAAGGCTCTTCTAAATCAAAGAGACCACCCATTGCTAATGCAGACTCCCCACGATGTATATTCAAAGCATAGCTGGAACTAGCCCTTGTTCTACCTGTGAGTGGAGCTGCAAGTTTGCTTTCTTGCAAAGTTTTTCAGCAACCATCTTGGCACTGACTTGGCTGTGTCTATGGCTGTTTGCTCTTCCCTGACAAGATCTTCCACTTCTTCCATAGAAGGGGGCTGAATGGCTGGTTGTTCCACATGAGGATTTTCTTGTGTTGGGGCTGGCTGATCTGAATCCCCCCTAATTGCAATGGGTAAAAGTCCATCAAACATGTCTTGTATGCCTGTATCATTACTTTTATACAAGCTGTACATGGGCTGTTCTAAATTTTCAGTAAATACCACATCTCTACTGACAAAAATCCTTCGTGTAGTTGGATTATAAAGACGGTATCCTTTGCTTTCATTGCTGTAGCCCACAAAAATGCATTTAATTGCTTTGTCATCTAGCTTTGTTCGGAGTTGTTCATGCACATGTGCATATGCCAAACACCCAAATGTACGCATATAATCCACTGTTGGCTTTCGGCTATACCAAGCCTCAAATGGTGTTATGGTTTTCAAAGCTTTTGTTGGACACCTGTTCAACACATGAGTTGCACACATTATAGCTTCCATCCAAAATTTGTGAGGCAACTTTTGTGCTTTCACCATGCATCTTGCCATCTCCATGAGAGATCTATTTTTCCTTTCAGCTACACCATTCTTCTGCGGTGTATAAGGCACAGTACATTGGTGTTTGATGCCCTTTTGAAGCATATAATCCTTGAATGCATTTGACATGTATTCTCCACCTCTATCTGAGCGGAGTGTTTGGACTTTACATCCACACATATTTTCAGCCATTGCTACAAAGTGTCGAAAGCATGTAAACACATCTGCTTTCGCTTTCAAGGGGTAAGCCCAAGCAGCAGGAGTGTTGGCAGCCACTGTATTTGCATCATAAGAACGCTTGTCATAGCTGTCCAGCTTATACAAGCGTTTGCCCTTCTTTTTGAGCTTGTTTGCATCCCCTTTGTCAGACTTTTCACCACCAGAAGAGGGCTGTCCATGACCAGCCTTGCTAGACTGTTGTCCCCCATGCCTAAAGCTCTTTACTTTACCTTTATCCTTGGCTGTAAATGCCTTGTCTCCACCACGGTTGCTCGATAAGTTTGCTCTTGTTTGCTCTTCTTGCAAGAGTAGACCCACGAGCTCTTCAAAAGTGACGGGATCACCACCTCCTCTCATTGAGAGGTTGAGAGAGGTGTGAAAGCCCAAGTAGGAAGGCGGTAAAGAATGAAGAGTGTTGTTGACCATCTGTCTGTCTGGGATAATCTCATCAATGTTGAGCAATTGTTCCTGCAAATCTTTCACTTTGGTGAGATGATCTGCCATGGAGTCACCCTCATCCATAGAAAGAAGATCCAATTGCCTCTTCAAGTAGGCAACTCTTGCCTCGTTGCGTACCTGATACATTGCTTCCAATGTGTCCCATGCAAGCTTCGATGTCTTGCAAGAACGAATGTGCGGAATAATAGTCCTTTTCACTGAAAGGGCTATCAATGACATGGCCTGTGCATCTCTGGAGTCCCATCTCTTCTGCTCTTGTGTGGGAGCAGGTTCTACATCAGGAGCTCTTTGAGCACCTCCCCTTTGAGGCGTGGCTGGCTGTATGGTAAGTGGGCGTGTGTCATCACCACACACGATGCCCCAAAGCCCTTTGGCTACCAGCAAATTACGGATCATGAAACTCCAGAGGGAGTAGTTAGATCCATCCAGCTTGTCCTCCTGGGTGAGCACACCAAATACATCTGTAGCATTCTGTGCCATGTCAACAAAATATAACTGCAAGCAAACCAAGCACCAATGTGCACTGCCAAGCAACCAAATATCCTGTGCAAATGTATGCCTGCAAACCGAAGCAAGTGTAAACCTGCACCAAATTGTCCAATTACACACAATGTGTATACATACGCGACAAATCATAGCTGTAATGCCCAATTACATGCTCCAATCTGAAAATCCCCTTACCTCTCTCAAGCCTATCCCTCTCTTCTAAGTTCTCCTTATCTCTCTATTACAATGAGGAGAGAGAAGAATGAAGTCTTCAATGTGCATGCTATCCATGTCGAGAAAGCCGATGGAAAGTCCAAGTCAATATAGGTGGACTTGTGAGTATTGTGGCAAACAATACACAAGCGGAGTTACTAGGCTTCCCCAACATCTCGGAAAGGTAGGAGGCAAGTTGTGCCATGCAAGAAGTCCCCCTAGCTATATCCAATGAGATCTTCAACAATATTAGGGGTGGATTGGGTGCTCACCGTGATAGGGGTAAAAGCTCAAGGGTGGATGATGAGGTTATCTCCCCGCCTTGTGATACATCCTTCTCCGCCGCCTCCGTCGGTGCCACCTTAAAGAGAGAAAGGTTTGAGTCTCCCATAAGGTGAGCCACTCTTGCCCAAGCCACCGAGGGTGTCTCTTCTTCTCTATCACATCTCCGAGAATGATGATGGTTAGCGGATATAGAGATTGCACGCACCATTATTGCGTGCAATCTCTCATTCCATGTGCCCAAGTTAGATCAATGGAAGACAATGGTGAAAGCCACTGTGAATGTGGACCCATGTGAAGGATGGACCGGCATCTTCTATCATGATATACGCACAAAGGGGCTTGTTGATGAGAAGGAGAGAATCAATAGATCTCTCAATCCGGTGCGGGCGGCATGGTCCAAGTATGGGTGTAGTACCCTCTCCGATGGATGGAGTGACCGGAAGAAGAGAGGCATCATCAACTTACTTGTCTCTTGCCCTCTTGGCACATACTTTGCGCGAGGCGTGGATTCCGGAAAGGAGGGGAGGAAAACATCGAGCGCATTCATATATCGCCATATTAAGCAAGCCATCATGGAGGTAAGTTTCAAATTGCACTCAAGTCTTTAAAGTTTAAAGTTTAGCGTATGTCATATGTGGCTATGTCATGACTCAAGTCTCATATGCTCATTGCATCCATTCATGTGCATTGTGACATGTAGTTCAGGCCAGAGAACGTGGTGCAAGTCATCACCGACAACGCTTCAAATTGCCGTCGGATCAGGAAATTGCTCGAGGACTATCCCTCCATAGTGTGGACACCTTGTGTCTCCCATTGCATTGACTTGTTCATGGAGGATATGGGCAAGATAGTATGGATGAAGGAAGTAATGGCCGACGCTACCTCGATCGTCACCTTCTTCACCACAAAGGTGAAGGTGCTTGCCATGTTCGTGGTGCCATGTTCCACGAACATAGCAAGCTGGAGTTGAAGAAGCCTTCATCCACACACTTCGCCTACATGTGGCTCCTCTTGGAGCGCCTCTATGATGTGAAATCCCCCCTTTGCCAAACAGTGGTCTCCACAATTTGGAATGAGTGGGATGAGCGAGAATCGTAGGAGGCCAAAGCCATGCAACGGCTTTGCCTAAAGGAGGAGTTTCGGCTGTTGGTTCATACTATTGTCATTGCAGTCACACCCTTCTATAGGGTATTGTGGTGCATGTGAGAGGAACTGGAGTTCTTGCTCACTTGTACACACAAAGTTACGCAATCGCTTGAGCATGCAACAATTAAGAGCAACTAGTGTATTGCCGCATTAACTTGTCCATGGTGCGCGCGATGCAAAAGATGGAATCGGCAAGACAGGCATAACTTATAAGTTATAAGCATTAAAACTTCAATGTTTATTGAAATTAAATTCTAATACATTGCTTGTTACGTGATCATTGTACAATGGAGGTGAATGTGGATGCATTCAAGCTCACAGGGGGCACTCTTGAGAGTGTTAAAAAAGAGCAAGATGAGGAGGAGGAGAGGATCTATGAAGAGATCTATCGAGGGCTCGAGTCGTTTTATCGACGCCCTACTCGCACTCGTCATGGGCGTGGTGGTAGTGGTAGAGGAGTGCAAATAGGAACCATAAATGCATGATTCGTCGCGCTTCCAGGGACATGATGCATACCTATGTGCGACGTGGGTTCGGGTAGCTCCACACTCGCTCTTGCAGATGGGGATGCTCCCTTTGGCTTCTCACACGAGCTTAGAGAGCCTAAGTACGATGATGAGAGCAACCTCCTTAGCGATGGCGACTTCGGTGAGGCCACCGATATGTCCTCTTCTTATGAGGATGATTTCAACGATAGCTCTGAAAGTGATGCCTTTGTCTAGTCTCTCCTTGAGCCTTGGCCCTCTTTTTGTACTCACGTTTTTGTACTCGTGCATAGCGCGCATCGCACCTCTATGCTTATGTACTTTTGTTTCACCTCAAACTTGTTTTTAATGAAATTTTGGTTTGAAACAACTTCTCTAGAGTCTACCCTTCCAAATTGAAAATGTCTATGCTTGTAAGTGTTCTTTAATTAAAAACCGTATTTTATCATATGGTATCCCAAAATTTCATATCGTACCAAAAATTCATGTACGGTATCGTATTTTCATACTGTGACAACTATGGACCTATGTAGCTCATGCTTGACATGTCCCGGACTGGGGCTCACAATGGTGCACGTGACATTCAGCCTGAAGATAACCTAGTTCACCTTTGTGTTACGCTCCCTTTGGCTGTCCTGGCCCTTGGAACACTTCAACACTTTGTGAATTATGAGATGCTTTGACCTTTACTAAGCCCATGCTTAATTAGTCAAAAAGTGGCTGGTCGGTTTGCCCTAGGAGGGATCGGCCTATAGGAAGAATTCCCACGACTTGTTTTATGCCCATTAAATAGGCGCCTTTCTACCCATGTGCTGGCCGCCTTGGTCTTGCTGCTGCCCATGGCCTGGCCGCCTTGGCTGACTGGCTTGTAAGGCCTTTGGGGCTGTCTGACTGGCTGTCCAGGCCTTCTAGGCTTGGCTGACAGCTAATCCATGCCCACTAGGGGCTGGCCAGCTGGCCCCTTGCCTCCTAGAGGCTGGCCATCAAGGCCTATGCCCCAGGGCTGGCCACAATGCTTAGGGCTTCTTATGGGCCAATGTCATCGCCCATGCGCTGCCCTAGCTAGCCCAAGTGTTGGGTACAACTCAACACTATGCAAATCCTCCATGCAACTACATGTTCTTCTCAAGCGCCTAGCATCTGGCTACAAGCCAAATACCCGGAACACCTATCATCATTCCAAAGGGTGACTCACAGCATGGACCATAGTCACACAAAAAACCCGTTTCTAACTTTTGAAACCTCGAAACTTCGAAACAGTTTCAAAAACCCTCGAAACCCTCTACAGTACAGTAGTTTTGCCCAAATTTCAGGTTTTCATTTTCTTTTTTATTTATTTTTATTTTAAGGGTTTTGAGGTTCTTTGACATTGCCCTCTTGTGGTCCAAACACACCCTTGGAACTTGCCAACAGGCAGCTGCAGGTCCATGTACAACTCCCCTTGGTGAAAGAAAATCATGTCCATGTACAACTCCTGTCCCACTGCGCCTTAGTGAACAACCTTCTAATGAGCAACAGCTTACCCTTCATTGCATTGAATTCTCGATTTGCATATTCTTACGTATGGACCATGCCTAGAATGACCTTCAGACCTGCCCTTATAAAGATGTCTATATGCAAAAACCTAGTATGATGATAAAAAAAACTCGAGGTTTTGAGGTTTTTTAGGCATGTTTGGACCAAGAGGGCAACATTTTGTGCACCGGGATAGTGGGCAGTTAGGCACCCATGGTCCGGAGAAGTGTGGACAGTTTGGGCACATCCTTTTATGGTCATGTTCATTTGGCCTAGTTGGTAGTTATGGTTTTTAAATATTTATAATTAATAAAAATATTGATTTTTCGAAACCTCAAAATATTGAGGCTGAGGGATGAAACCTTTCAAAACAAAAAAACCCTCGAAACATTTCTTGTGACTATAGTATAGACTGGCACTGCTTTGTGTGTGAAACTTGTGCACTTGACCAAGACCATGTACGAGATACACCTAACCTTGGACGCTTAGAGTGGAACCCTAGTTGACTCGTCCCAGATTGGGGCTCACAAGGGACTAGTTTCCAATCTAGGTCCTGCACCTGCTTGTACAGATTTGTCCATGTGGCATCCAAGTGTGGGATGCACGTGAAAATTCTCCAAGTGGGTAAGAGGACTGACACATGCAAAGTCTCTATGGCTTTGGAGATTGACCTACGTAGCTGGAGCCTAACAAGTCGTGACTAGGACTCACAATGGGGCCACGGCATGCGAAAAAATGTTCCTAAAAAGGTATTCCTACTGTATAAATGTTGCATTGATGTAGAGCCAGTGTGTCACATAGCACTCTAGTGCAAGGTGCATGTGACATTGGTTGTGCCAGGGTATTCATAATTTTTGGGACTCTTCAACATATTTTATAGTATATAGCTATGAAAAGCACAACCATAGATAATAGATAGACTGTCGACTAAGAGAAGAGGGGAGCAAACCCTGACGCATGTGTGCATGAGGTGTACTAGAGAGAGAAAAATTGTGAACTGAGCGTATTGTGGTCTGCTTTTTGGCTGTCGTACAACGATGTCTACCCTAGACACATGAGTATGGAGACCTGTAACTATTTGGCCCTCCTCAGCTCTATTCATGATGGAACACATGGACAGGTTGATGAAAGCATGGGAGCAGGAATCATGAATTTGGCTCAAGAAAAAGCACTAGTCTTAGTCAAAAAGCAAGAAAAAGTAAAAAGTCAAAACTGTGTTGACCACGAGCCCAGGGCACCATTGGAAAGAGGAGATTGAGGTGAACAAGAAAGCTAAAGGCTGTTTTTTCAAAAAGCATCTCCAAGGCCAAAAAGCAAGGCCTTGAAGCTAGAAAAGCAAAACAAGAACTTTCGACTAGAGTTGAGTAATATTTTATTACTAAAAAGCAAAAGAGAAAACGCAAAGGGAAAAAGGGAAAAGCAAAAGCATAGACAAGCTTTTTAGCAAAAAGCAAGACCTCCCTCGAGTATAAAAGAAGTATGAACCTCTCCTTTCTCCTCATGCATTGAAGCTTGGAGATTATAATCACCTTCATCAACATCATCATCAAGTTTTTGGAGAGCAAGGGGATCATCACCATCAACTACTTCAGCCCCTTGCTGCCCAGCTCCGCCTCATTGCAGCCGTCGCCACCGTTGCCCAACTCCGCCTCCGCCCATCTCAATCGCCGCTCATCTTTGAGATTCCGGATTTGGACTTGGAGCTTGGACTTGGGACTTGGGACTTGGAATTGGAATTTGGCTTTGGATTTGGACTAGGATATTGGATATTGGATATTGGATTTGGATTTGGATCTGGTACTAGCCTGGTGAGAGATACTTGTGGGTCATCCTTGGGGTGTGCTCGGTGTCAGAGATCTCGTGTCTCGACATCGACATCGACTTGGATATCCTACATGGGCATATCTATTTGTTTTGTATTCCTGGCCAGCATCCCCGTGGATCGTTCTTGAATAAATTCTTGAAAGGGGGCGGGGCCCGTTCCCAGCTCAGTGTGGTGTACTATGCAAGATCCCTATTCCCTTCTCTCTCCCCTCTCTCTCTATATCTTCATCTCTTGGACACATGGTTGAGTCTGTCACAACATGCCCCGCTAGGCTTACAGTGGTATTAGAGTAGGATTTCTCTTGAAGAAACTTTCTTGGGGTGACAAAGTGTCATGGCCCCGTACAACTGCAGGCGGCGCTTTTTCTGGTACAGACAGAGCCGTACAGCTGCAGGCGGCGCTTTTTCTGGTACAGCTGCAGGCGGCGCTCTTCTTGGTACAGTCGGTGCAGCATCAAAGGGCTGCAGGTACAGCACTGAAGTGGATGCAGAGAGGAAGGTACAGACAGGTACACCCACACGTGTGAAGCAAAGTTGTTGAAACAAGTGTGCAAGTACAGACTGGTACAACCACTTCCTCCGGTGCAGATCCACGCTGATTTTGGTAAGCTCTGAATTTGTTCATCTATCTCTCTTTCTATTGCCTTATGTCTGTTGCAAATTTGAGCTATCTCGCCCCTTGTGAGAGGAGGGGTATGGCAGATTGAAAAGGGTGGAGACAAAGATTGAACAGTGAATGTAAGTTTGTGTTGAGATGTTGAATCATGTGCATGGGATATGCCAGATGTATGCTCATGGCTGCCCTGCTAAATGGTCTTGGCTGATCAGAGGGAGGCACAGTGTGTTGCTTTGAGACACAGATCTGTGTGTGTGAATCCTCTGTGCTAAGAGGTATTGTGGGCTGTCAGATTGGACATACAGGTGTATTCTCTTGGCTGATTTTGCTGTACTCAGCTTGCCTTACATATTTTTGAAATTGAATAAAGAAATACCGCAAGGGGCGCCAAACTTTGGGGCCAACAGGTGTCGATTTATTTTCAGATTTGGGGCACTCTAGCTCCAATCAAATTGGTTTTCATATCTAGACTACAAGTGGAAGGGTGACTGCTAGTCTACCGCACTTTGGTTTCTACCAGAGACCGGTTTCAAGGTTCCGTCCCCGGGACCAATCATCAACTTTCTTAAGGGGGTGAGCTCGTGGTTGCCTCGAGGAAAGTCATCGCTGAAAAATTCAGCAACATGTCTGATACAGAAGATGAGTACTTCTATCATGAAGAGGAAGAGCAAGAGACCTCTCCTGAGAGAAATGCATCTGAGGATATTTTTGCAGGAGAACAGGCTGCAGATGTTGAGCAATATGAGGATGTAACACAGCCAGAAGATGTACTTGGTAAAGAGGATGATGATGCTCGGTTTAAAGATCGTTTGGCTGATGTTATGGATGTATTTGCTGTTCCTGGCTGCCCATGCACGTGTGAAGACCTGCCTCTGTAGCGCAGTAGGCGATCAACAGAGCAGTCTTTTTTGCTGCGTTTTGTGGGCCAGGTACAGTGTGGACAACAGACGGTTTCTTTGCTGCGTTTGCAGGCCAGGAGGGCACCGGTGACGCAAGGGTGGATTTCAACTGTGTTGACTGTTACAAGAGGAGGAACGAGAAGTGCGTCGGCTACGGAGAGGAGGTTTGGATCGACTGAGAAGATCTTGGACGGAGTTTATGAGATGGGTCTCCCGTGTTCAAGCAAGGACGACAAACTGAATGGCGACAACTATGCGCATTGGAATTTGATCATGAGGCTGTGGTTTAGCAGAAAAGGCTTATGGGACATTGTTGATGGCTCGGAGGAACGTCCCCGAAGGGATAGCAATCGATTCACACATCTTCAGGAGGAGGAGTTTCTCAAATCTCTTGTGGATTGGGAAGCTCACAATGCGAAGGCGATGTCGGCGATTGCAGAATCTCTCACCAAGGAAATTTCCCCTGCCATTCAGACTTTAAAGACTCCCAAGGAAATGTGGTCAAAGCTTGCAGGAATGTTTGATCGAGACTCAACAATGCGAGCAGTAACCCTTCTCGGCCAGTTGTTTTCCATCAAGTTTGAAGCCGGGACCTCTATGCAGTCATTTCTAATGAAGGCAAAGGTTATCCATGATCAGTTATCGGCTATGAATAGTGCATTAACTAGTACCCAGTTAGCTGCCTTGGTTCTTACGAAGTTGCCTGAGGAGTACGAGATGGTCTCGAGGGCATTACGCTTACAAGTCACGAAGGAAAAGCTGGAATTTGATGATCTCAGCTCTTTTCTCATTGAGGAGGAAGCAGTGCTCATTTCCCAAGGCAAGATTCGAGTTCCGAAGGATGTAGAATCGGCACATGCTGCATCGGAATCCAATAAGAAGTCTAGGAGCCGTTGTTATAAGTGCGGAAAGCAAGGGCATTTGGCTCGGATTCTCCGGACTGACGACCTCGCCTGCGAGCTCCGCTTCCCCCCCCCCCCCCCCCCCCGCGCTGCTTCTCGCCTTCGCGCCCCCCTCCCCCCCGCCAGTCCGCCGCTTTCTCCTCCGTCCTCTCCCCCGCCTCCTTCATTGCGCCCCTCTTCGCCATCTCTCCCCCGCCTTCTGCCTCGCGTCCTCCCCCGCCTTCGCTCCCCGCCTTCCTCCTCGTTTCTGCCTTCTTTCCCCCCGCCTTCTCTTCCTTCGCCACCTTCCACGCTGCCTTCCCCGCCATTCCCCCCGCCGCTTGCTTCCTTCCCCCGTCATCTTTTCCTCCGCCTCTCTAACCCCTTCGCCTCCTTCTCCCCCGCCTCTCTTCTCTCCCCCGCCACCTCTCCCCCCTCCACCTTCTCCTGCGTGGCGCATCTCTTCCCCTCCGCCTTCTCCCTCTCCTCCCTTCCGTCTCGCCCTGCCGCCCTCCGCTAACTCTTCCCTGCCTCAGCTCCCCCCCCCCGCCCCGCCCCCGTTATCCTGTAGCCCTCCGCCTCTCTTTTTTCCTCGCAGGGCTGTGTCCCTCCCGTTGGTGACCCCGGTTTCTGGCCTTTTCCCTTTGGAGGACTCCATGGAAGCCGCTCCGACTAACCCTACAAGCCGCTCCGACTAACCCTACAAGCCGCTCCGACTAACCCTGCCGATTCCGGTCTCCGTCTGGAGTTCACAGCTGAAGATCTTCAGTTGTTTGTTTCCACAGTTTCCGCTCTTGAGGCCTCCTCCTTGGTCTGCAAGATAGTGAGTAGCCGTCCGATGCGGAGAGAGCTTCGCGACCTTCTGCAAGGCAGCCTTGTTGGCGTGCCTGCCAAGATCGTCAGCGTAGATTTTTTGGGACGTGGCTACTACCAGGTGGATTTCGAGTCCCCACAGGCAGCTCAGATGGTGCTGGCTCGGAGCCCCATTGCCCTCCGCTCATCCCGGGTGTTCCTGGCGCGATGGACTCATGGTTTCGACCCCGCTTCTGACCCGCTAGCAGGCGCGACAGGTTTCCCCGTCACTATCTGCTTTCCTGGACTCCGTAGGGAGTACTTGCCCCTCTTGTCATCCATTGGCAAGGCGTTCGGGCAGGTGGTGGAGACGCCTCAGACAGCGGCCTCAGTGATTGCTCGGGCAACAGGACTCCCGGCCATTCGGGTTGTGGTTCCGTCACCGGAGTCCCTCCCGAAGATGATCCTTCTCCCTTGTCTTTCTGGAGGACATATGATACAGCGCGTGGAGTATTCGGGCCTCCCCGGCCAGTGTTACACATGTCGGGAGATGGGCCATCTCGCACGCGCCTGTCCCCGCAAGGGGGTTCATCCTTCACGCTATGCCGCCTCTGGACCCCCTGCAGGAGCCTCGAGGGGTGGCCATCCACCTCAGAGACCGGACATCCCTGGCTCGCCACAGCAGGCGCCATCATCTCACGAGCAGGCCCCGGCGGAGGATGCCGCGCAGCCCCAGGAGGCTGGCGGATGGCAGGAGGTTCGCCGGCGGAAACGCCCGGCCCGCAGGGACCGTCGCAGACGCCAGCAGGCAGCACAGGCTGGCGGACAGGTTGGCGGACAGGCGACTCCGGTTGGCGTACAGGCACCTACCCGCACTTATGCTCCTGTCAGGGATAGACGGCCAGCAGGTCCCACCCCGATGGACGAGGATTCAGATTCAGTGCCCGTTGAGGCCGCTGGTGGAGCCTCCCACGTGGAGACCCCGCTCCCGCCTCCCCCCGCGGGGGGCCCCGCCCCCTCCTTGGAGCAGATTCCTGAGGATCCCGGGCCGCACTCTTCGACCCCCGGCTCCACTTCCCCTCACCCGGAGAGCACTCCTTCCACCCCCCCCTCTCCCCCCCCAGCCCCCCCCCCTCCCGCCTCCCCCGGCAGCCCCCCCTACACCTATCCTCTGGCAGATGCCTCTCCATCCTCTCCTCGCTCTCCCCCCTCCTCGCCGCGAGCCCCCATCCCTCCCTTGGCCTCTCCAGGATACTTCGCCACACCACCCACTGCCCCGGGGCAACGCAGCTGGGTAGGCCAGAGCTCAGTCCAGCGGCTGTTCCACCGCCACTCCAGGCCGGTGGAGATGGCGATCCTTGCTTCGCCCGCCACAGAGTTCTCTCCAGCCTCCCCTGGGGGGCCCCCGCGAGTGATGGGGCTACCAGTGGATTACGGTTTTTTCAGGTGCCTCCAGCTGGATGCTGGCCCGTTCGAGACACTGGTCGCGCCCTTGCGAGTTTGCGTGGTGTGCCATCCTTCTCGTTCTCCCTCAGTGGTGAGCAGCATGGTGGCTTTCTCCTTTCCTCTCAGTGTTGCCCCAGACACAGCATGGGATTGCAACTCTGTAGAGGAAGTTTTGCGTGATCAGATACTGGAGTTTTCTCACCACTTCAGTGACTTGGGGCTCACTGACCTATTGCAGACCCGATTACACTCAGCCCGCATGAGCCTGTTTGGTATAGGAGACTGGCGGGCGGATCCGGTCCACACCTCAGTTGAGGCGGTGCTTCTGATTCTCCTCCATGCCGCCCCGAAGGTGCAGCCTACCTTTAGATACATATATGCAGAGGATTGGTCTCACGCCTATGCCCTGGACAGGGCGAAGGCGGAGTGGGGCTGGACACAGAGACAGGTCACCCTCTTTTTGGAGAGACTCCGCACCCGGACAGACAGTGATTATTCTCCCTCCAAGCCGGCGCCCAAGACTCACAAAGTGGAGGGCAGATCATCCGGGCCGGCTGAGAGGGGTGAGCCAGTGGAGGCTGCTTCACTTGCCATAGCTCATCCATGAGGATCCTCTCATGGAACATCTAGGGTCTCGGTGGACATCGCTGCTACATTGGTCGGGGCAGACTTCGCCAGGAGATCCAGAGGGCTCTCGTTGGAGGACCCATAGATATCCTTTTCCTCCAGGAGCACCACCTTTCTGCCGGGCGTACCCGCACCTGCGGGAAGATCTTGCCAGGCAGGAGTCACACTTTTTGGTCACCGGCATATGGCTCCCAGGGGAACCAGGGTGGAGTATGCATCTCAGTCAGCGAGCAGCTTCTATCCGAGGTTGTGGACTCTGGCATTCTGGTCCAGGGTCGTGCGCAGTGGATCGTCCTTCGGGTTGGGGAAGACCGCATTGGCTTCCTCAACTTCTACGCCCCTAATGGGGCGACCGGGAGAGCCGAGTTCTGGAGCACCATTAGGCAGTCCCTCCCCTTGGCAGACCACTGGTGCCTCGGAGGGGATTGCAACATGCTGGAGGATGCAGAGGACAGGATGGGGGGCAGCCAGGAGACCATTCATGGGCCGGAGCTCGCTGCCTGGGAGGAACTAGTGCTACAGGTGAGAGGCCAGGATCCGTGGACTCTCCCAGAGTTTGGCACGTTGCAGGGGAGTCTATCTTTCTCGCGCTCGGATAGACGGGCCACAGGAGTTAACCTTTCCCGCATCGACAGGTTCTACATTGATGAGTGGGCCTGTGATAGAGGTGGCACAGTGGGCATACTCGCAGGCTCCTCGTTTTCAGACCACTTTCCAGTGCTTCTCCAGATCGAGGACCCCACGAGAGGAGAGCAGGGCCAGAGCGTCCGGATTCCAGATTGTCTCATAGAGGAGCCCGAGATTGCGATCAGAGTTGAGCAAGTCTGGCAGGAGCTGCAGTTCGGGAGAGGATCGGCAGCCAGCGATCTTGCCAGTGGCTTGCAGGAGATCAGCCAGATGCTCAGACAGGCTGCCTTGGACCGGCTGGAGGCCTTCAGAGAGCAGGAGAGGAGCCTACGGAGGAGTCTAGCGTCCCTCCAGAGACTCCAGGAGAGGGATCCTACGAGCCCTTGGATCTCAGAGCAGATGGAGTCAGCTCGCACTGAGATCAGATCCATCGAGGAGAGGAGGGTGGAGTTCCGATTCCATGCTCGGGCTTCTTTTTGGACACAGGCTGGAGACAGAGTGACTCGAGATTTCTTTGAGGCGACAGGGCCTCGCTTCAGACGAGAGGGTCTCAGGCGTCTTCGGCAGGCTGATGGCCAGGTTGTGGTGGATCCCCCCAGGGTTCGGGCTATAGCCACAGATTTTTACAGGGATCTTCTCTCTGCTGAGCCAGCAGATGACAGGGTGAGAGAGGCTCGGGAGGCAGTCTGGAGCTTCACGAGACCGGTTGTGCCGGCCCATTTGCAGCACTCCCTTCTCTCCCCCTTCTCGGATACGGAACTGGAGGAGGCTCTTCAGGCATTACCTCGGGGAAAATGCCCAGGAGAGGACGGTCTTTCGGTGGCCTTCTTCCAGAGGTACTGGGGCCTCTTACATAGGGGCTTCAGATTGGCATTCCAGGAGATTATGGAGTCAGGAGTCATGCCGGACAGCATGGCAGAGGGGTTGATCCACTTGATCCCCAAAGAGGGAGGAGACAGACTGGAGATTAGACAGTGGAGACCGATCACCTTGCTAGGCACGGCCTACAAGGTCCTAGCTAAGGCGATCAGCAGGCGGCTTCAGCCTCACCTTCCGGACATCATCCACTCCACGCAGACAGGCTTCATCCAGGATAGGAGCATTCTGGATAACATTTTCTCTTTCTGGGAGGCTACGGCTCTGGCTAGATTTCGACAGGAGGATCTGGCAGTGCTCCTTCTCGACTTCGAGAAGGCATATGATCGGGTGGACTGGGCCTTCTTGGAAGGCACTATGGAGAGGATGGGCTTCCCCCCTCAGTGGATCCGTGGGGTCTCTGCACTCTACACATCGGCTCATAGCCAGGTGCTGATACAGGGCGTGCGCGGAGAGAGGTTCCAGCTCTCGCGCTCGGTGCGGCAGGGGTGCCCCTTGGCGCCCTTTCTTTTTCTTTTTGTGGCGGAGGCCATGAGCACTTTTTTGACGGCACAGGATACAGGTTTGCGGGGCCTCCAGCTTCCCATCCGCACCTCGGAGGAGCTCCTAGACTCAGAGTTTGCGGATGACACAGCTGTCTATCTTCAGGGAGGTGAGGAGAACCTCCGCCGCTTCGCCTTAGCCATGGACAGGTTTTGCAGAGCTTCGGGCGCTTTGATCAACTGGCACGTGGGTTGTGGGTCAGCTCTATGCCCCCCCCGACTTGGAGGCCAGTTGACGGTTTTCAGTGGCTGCCCCCCGGCACTACAGTGCGTTATTTGGGATGCTATGTGGGCATTGACATATCTCCGGAGCAGCAGATAGCCCCCCTTCTTCTGAGCATTCGGAAGAAGCTACTGTATTGGAGTACCGCTCGTTTATCTCTGGTTGGCCGAGTAGTTGTGGCCAACCAGGTTCTGCTTGCTACTATGTGGTACATCACTTCTTGCTGGGCCTTCTCACGGGCGTGCATTGGCCAAGTGCAGAGGCTCATCAGGAACTTTCTTTGGTCCGGTGGCGACGGGCGGCCCGCCAGGGCCAAGGTGGCATGGGCGGTGATCACTCAGCCGAGGGAGAGAGGCGGCCTGGGCATTGTTGATCCTATTTGCCAAAGCCGAGCATTGCTTGGCAAGTTGGTAGTTCGTGGCCTCCTGCCAGGCGCTGAGCCGTGGAAGGAGTTTCTTGTTTCCAGGATGCTCAGCCGCACCCCTTCTCTTAGCGGCCCCTGGACCCCCAGCATCAGGTGGATCTTTACAGAGCAGCGATCCAGAGGAGTGGGCCTTGGCTTCGAGGAGCGTTTTGCAGCTAGCCTTCTGAGGGCCTGGGCGCATCTGAGGCCGTCACTCTTCCAGACTCCCCCGGGCACCGATGAGGAGCGCCTGAGGCAGCCTTTGATCTGGAACCCCTTGATTCGTCTCCCCAGTGGCCATATGGTTGGATCGCGGTCTCATGTGTCGTGGGGCCCGCTGAGCTCTGGCCCAGCCCAGTCCCTAGACGACTGGATAGGTTTTCAGCAACTGCCTCTCGAGGCTCAGGAGAGGAGACTCAGTGGGATGAGGGGCAGAGAATTGATGAGACAGGACATTGAGGCGGCCATCCCCCGGGAGTGGCGGACCCCAGTACAGGACCCTCCACCTCCACAGTGGATGGGTGTCTTTACTCGGCATGAGATCCTTCTAGCGGTCTGCGGCACAGCGGAGAGAGTCGCCCCACTCACTTTCGAGGTGGGAGAGGGTGGCCAGCTTCAGAGGACACGACTAGATTTGGATGGGCTCCAGGGATGTATTCTTCAGAGGGTGCGGGTGGTCGGCTTTCATCAGAGACAGTGGTATGTAGACCCCTCACCGGCCTCAATAGGGGAGGACTGTTCTTGGAGATTATGGGCTTGGGACAGCAGGCCTCTTATTCGCCTTCAGTGGGATCCAGGTGAGTGGTTTTGGCGAGATCCCTACTTGGCCCCTACCAGCCCAGGCATCCCCTTTTTTCAGTACACACCGAGGCTGGGGCGGCGGATTCAGAGACACAGGATAGCGAGCACCCCGGCGGCGGCCGAGCATTGGCGGCGACAGGGGCTCTCCCCTGCCTTTCTTAGGGACTTCTGGCAGCGCCTTTGGGCCAGCTTCCGGCCCCGAAAGGTGACGCTGTTTCTCTGGCTCACAGCGCATAGAGGACTGGCTGTGGGGGCTTGGCTAGCTTTCGGCAGTCACCCAGCGTCCTGCCCTCGGTGCGGCCATGCACAGGAGTCGCAGCGGCACTGCTTATGGGATTGCCCACAAGCACAGCAGGTCTGGCAGCGCGCTCTCAGGATGGTTTTTGCAGGCTCACCAGGTGAGATGTTGGTGACGTGGGGTGCGGTGGCTTGGGCCACGGACAGCGGCCCGGCCCTTGGATATGAGGACGTCCCTGGCAGTGCGACCATCCAGGTCTCTGACAGGGCGATGGCGGTGGTTCCGACGCCAGACTTCTCTTCGGCGGCACCTCAGGAGGGGGTCGGGCACAGATGGGAGATGGTCAGCAGCATGACAGCTTGGCACATTTGGAGAGCCCGATGCAGGGAGGCCATTGACCGCCAGGCGACTCCACCGGCGGAGGTCATACTGGCCCTCTGGGTGGACATTATTCACACCTTGAGAGGACACTGGGGGAAACTCCAGGGCGACTCGGATCGCATGAGAGGGCGCCGCAATGCTTTCCTCCGCACTTGGCAGCCCGACCCTTTCCTCACCGCGAGGGGCGAGGATGTCACTTGGCACTACAGGCCTCCAGTTTGGCTTTTCTCACCTCCCACATGTACTATTAGGTAGCCCCCCCCCAGAGAGCGGCCAGCCACACGGGGGTGGAGCTCAGGAGTTCACTGTGTTTTTATCCCTCCTTGCGAGGTGAGCTTTGTAGCCTTATGGCGTTTTCTCATTAACTAATAGAAGGATCTTTTTTCCGGAAAAAAAAAAAAAAGGGCATTTGGCTCGGGATTGCAAATCCAAAGCTAAAGCTCAAGGCTCGACGAATGACAAAGGCAAAGGCAAAGCTGACGAGGATGACAGTGACAGTGATTCTACTAGGGATGCTACGGCGTCTGCCGGTGTGGCGAGGACTACACTGGCACATGCTCCAGCATTCTAGCTTGGTGGATGGATGCTACCACATGCTTCAGCCAGAGAGAGGCATGTGAGTGGCAGAGAGGGGCAGTCTGTGCTCCCGTTTTTGGTGATTTGGACCCGTGTGTCGGAGTTCAAGCCACATGCATCTGGCATGGAACAGCTTGACAAATCTATGGACGTGATGTGTTCGTAGTTCATTGGTAGTAGACTATGGATGGGATGAGTTCCTGGTTCATTGTGTAGCAGAATTTTGGGCGTCGTGTGTGACAGTTCAAGCATTCAGAGATTTTTGGACGTGATGTGTTCTCAGTTCAACGAATGGGGGATCATGGACGTGGAGTCATCTGCAGTTCATTATTCTATGTGGCAGCTGAAGCTCAAGATGGCATTTTCTTGTGGAGACAGGATGATTGGTGCATTATCCGAGGTGTACCTAGCAAAGGCCACGCTAGGGTGTCCATGGTTGCATCTGCATCGACTTGGTTTCTTCATCTATGCCCACTATGAGCTACAGAGAGGGTGTTAAAAGTAGTATCTCATGTGGGAACATGCCTTAACAAAGGGATAGGTTATTTAATTAATTTATCCATTGTGAGTCGGCCAACCTTCATATGAGGATATATAAACATACCCATGCACACCATTGTAATATCTATTCATTGCTAAAGCAGTTCAAGCGTTGTTCGCCAACCTCTCTCTCTCTCTCTCTGCGTCAACTTCTCTCTCTCTCTCTCACAGCGTGTATTCAAGCTTCCGCATGCACGACTTTGACAATGCCATCCCACACGATCCATCTTTTGACCAGTTTCCGAACATGCAGCATGCTTATGGTGCTAACTCTCAGAGTTCCTTCTTTGGACAGCCATCCATTCCTCAGCAGAATATGCATCCAGGTTATTTTGGTGGTGGCTCTGTGTTCCAATCCATGACTGGGGGTTACCCTCAGGGAGGTATGGGTATGCCAGGGCCTTTTGGAGCAAATTTTCAGCCTGGTATGCAGGGGAATATGTATGGTGATATGCAGTCCAAGGAAATATGTTTGGGGGCATGCAACCTGGAATGCAAGCAAATATGTATGGTGGCATGCAGCCAGGTATGCATAATGGGATGTTTGGAAACATGGCTGGAATGTATGGCATGCCAGGTGTGGGAATGGGTAATGTTGACCCAATGATGGGCATGAATGTTGGGGGCAGCAATCTTGCGAAGCCACTTCCATATGATAATCTAACGCCTATGGGTAAGGCGAAAGATTATAAGGAAGGGGGAGCTGCAGTGAAGTTTGATACATTTAGTGGAGCCAAAGATAAATTGAAAGCACTTACCTTTTTACAGCAGTTTGATGCTGCTTTTTCTGGTGGGAATTACACATAGTCCTCTAAGGTGAGGAAAGCTGCCACTTTTCTCAAGGGCAATTGTCAAATCCCCACCGATCCCCTCATGATCGATCTTGGTTCGAAACTCGAATCCTGCAAACAAACGAACAAACAAACAAGCAAGGGGGTGCAGGCCTGACTCACCTCCCAACCATGACAGCCGTAGGCGAGCCCACAGTCTTGGCTGTCCCCACCAAGCCACGAGCTGAGCTAACTAGGTTGACGCACCGACCAAACTCCTCCTCGCGACGTCCCATACCGCCACGAAGCTGCCCTCGCGGGCCTCGAGACTGCTGTCGGCCTCGGCTGCGTGAAGCAGGTGCACGTCTGCACTAGATCCAGGCTCCAAGACCATAGAGCTCTCACAAACTCGCGAGACTCTCTATAATACAATAACTAACCTTGGCCACCCTTTTATAGGCTCTTGGCCGGTCATCGGGCATCCACACTTGGCCGCCCGCCCGTCCATACTTGGGTGCCCGCGCGTTAGTATTTCCCTAACTCAGCTCGTCAATCAGCCTGCCTAGTTCCAAGCTTCCCCAAGCCTCGAAACTAGTCTTGCATGCGTATAGCACACGGTAGATACACACTGTGCACATGACATACTCCCCTTCCTCTAAGAGCTCACTCTTGAGCTCACTAAAAAGCCAAGGTAATCTCTCTGAAGAGCAGTTAATGTCTCCCATGTAGCGTCCTCCTCAACACGATCCTTCCACTTGATCTTGTATTCCGTGATAAGCATATGACGCAATCTTCGTTCACGAAATCCAAGAATCTTTTCAGGTTCGTGCGGAACAAATGTCATGTCCTGGACATCTATAATTTCTTGAGGAGTAACTAACTGATCTGCTCCACCCAGCACTTCCTTAAGTCTACTGACATGAAATACAGGATGAACTTTCACATGAGAAGGCAAATCCAATTCATATGCAACTGAACCAATCCGTCGTGTAACACGAAATGGTCCACAGTATCTAGGGAGTAATTTCGGAGATCTACCTGTCCGTAAAGTCTCGGAATCTTTCGGAACTCGCAAATACACCATCGTTCCTTCATAGAACTCTCTAGGTGAACGATGTCTATTAGAATAAAACCTGTCTCGGTCTTGAGCACTTCTAATAGATTCCTTCGCAACTTGTAACATTTCCTGCATATCTTGCAAAAAATTACGTGTTGTATCATGCTGAAGTCCTGAGAATCCTACTATAACAGGTGATCTAGGTTGAAAACCATACATAAGCATGAAAGGACTAAAACCTGTACTCGTATGCTTAGTACTGTTATATGCAAATTCTAACATAGGAAGATAATCCTCCCATGAACTCTGTCTTTTGGATACATATGCTCGAAGCATATCCTCCAAAATCTGATTCACTCTTTCAGTCTGGCCATCAGATTGAGGATGATCAGAGGAACTCAAATTCAAAGTTGTTTCCAACTTCTCAAAAACAAGTTTCCAAAAATCACTCGTAAACTTAAGTCCCTATCACTGACTATGTCCTGCGGTAATGATAGTGTCCTGTGTACCCCACGGTGTCCAGCAGAAGGGGCGTCGTGACACTCCTCAGAATCTTGGACCTAATGTCCAGGATCTGTGGCACATAAATTTTGTCATTACGGAATAGCAAACCATTTCGAATCATCCACTGGCCTCCTGCAGCCTGAATGGTAGACTGCTCAGTCACAGAGTCTTGGTCAATCAATGAGCTCCCGTCCTGGATCTTCTGCCAAAATGGACCAAAATAACTATCAGTCCTGCAAAGCCCTCTCAATGACTGAAATAAGTCAGTAGAAATCTCGGTGAACGACAAAGTATTCACCTCTCTAATCCGACTAAGCGCATCTGCAATACTATTCATGGACCCTTTCCGATAACGGATCTCAAAATCAAATCTTGCATTAACTCTGCCCAACGAGCTTTCCTGCCTCTCAAATCATCCGCATCACACACATACTTGATTGACTGATGATCAATCAATACCACAAACTTGGAGCCATATAAATAATGTCTCCAAACCTTGAGAGCATGAATCACAGCATAAAGCTCCTTCTCAAGGGTTGGCCAACGAGATTGAGTGTCGTCTAGCTTTTTACTTTCAAAAGCAACCGGTCTACCATCTTGAAATAAAGCAACCCCAATAGCATAGTCACTGGCATCAGTTTCAAGAACATAAGGCCGACGAGGATCAGGCAATGCTAAGATAGGTGCTTCCTTCACTTTATCTTTCAAAAGTCTGAAGGCCATATCCAAATCGTTATTCCAAGTGATAGGCTGATTGGACTTACGTCTACGACCTTTCAATAAGTCGGTCATCGGTAGTGTGAGCTGAGAGTACTCCCGTACAGATTTCCGAAGAAAAACAACAAAACTGAGAAAAGAACGAAGTTGTTTCACTGTTCACGGTATAGGCCAGTCTAAAACCTTCTGAACTCGGTCATAGTCAATGCTCAATCCATCTCTAGTGATCTTGTGTCCCAAGTAAATGATGTCGGTCATAAAGAACTCACATTTACTCAACTTAGCATATAGTCGATTCTGTCTTAAAATAGATAAGACAATCGTGAGGTGTCTGACATGATCCTCAAGAGTACGACTATAAATCAAAATATCATCCAAGAACACCACCACAAATTTCCCCAAATGTTCACGAAAAAGATCGTTCATCATTTGCTGGAAAGTGACTGGAGCATTAGTTAACCCAAAAGGTAATACGAGAAACTCGTAATGGCCATACCTAGTCCGAAAGGCGGTTCTTTCGACATACCTTTCATGAATACGTATCTGATGATAGCCAGTACGTAAATCTATCTTCGTGAAATATTTCGCTCCTGCTAACCGGTCAATCAGGTCATCTGATCTAGGGAGAGGATAACGGTTCTTAATAGTTAGCTTGTTCAATCTCTTGTAATCTATACACATTCTCCAGGTATTGTCCTTCTTTCTCCTAAGCAACACAGGTGCACCCCAAGGTGATTTACTTGAACGGATCTGGCCCATCCTCAAATAATCTTCGAGTTGTTTAGCCAACTCATCTTCCTCAGCTTGGCTCATCCTATAAGGTGGAATACTCACAGGATGAGCACCAGGGATCAAGTCAATACGATGATCTACTGTCCGTTCAGGTGGTAAACCCGATGGTAGTTCCTTAGGAAATACATCTTGAAATGAATCAAGTATCTTCTGTAATTCTTTGCTTTCAAACACACTTAATTCATTCACATCCATGGAAGGGATGAGAAAAGAAGAAAGTGGAATCAATACACAATGTAAAGCGGTATACAAAGAAGAATCCATTATATTTTCAAAATCAATTGTATTTACAAGAGGTCCCTGAGAGGGATGGATACAATCACCTAAAATACTATACTTGGTGTCCCTATGCTGAAAAGAAAAAATATGACTAGACTAATCTATCTAGACGTCAAGAGTCTTAAACCACTTAATCCCTAATAATAAGTCTACATTTTCCATATGCATAACATAGCATTCCAGAGTGTCTTTGTAGTCCTGAATCTGGATTGGAAGCATCTCCACCTTGCGATCCCAAACTTGTCTTTCCGCAGGTAGACGTACCTCATAGGTATGGTTGCTGAGTGTCGTATGAAGACTCAATTTCTGCACAAGTTTGTAGTTAACAAAGTTATGCGAACTGCCAGGGTCTAAAAGAATGTGAACCTTATGGCCATTCACTTCTCCATAAACGCGGAGAAGATCATGCATGCCAAATACCTTAGAATTGAACAAACAATCAGAACAAGTACTAGGGCGAGAAAGTACAGTAATTGACGTACCTGTCAAAGACAACTGGTTAGCTGCCTTTGGCTTGGGTCCTGCGTTTGACTTGGTACGCTTTTGCTTTGGGCACTCATTACGCATGTGTCCTTTTTCTTCGCAGATAAAACAACGTCCTTCCTTCTTGAGCTTTAAAGCCCTAAGGAGTCGTTTCTTCTTCGCTGGTGTCGAACTGGAATTCTTCGACCGAAGACTTGCCTTCAGTCGTGTTAGCCATAGGTGCGGAGAACTTTCTTTTATGCTTGTTCCCCTGCTCGGTAACGGGTTTCAACTTGGAAGAGACCATCGTATCATCATAGATACGAGTTGAATGAATGGCCTCGTCCAATGTTTTACATTTGTTATTTTTAACCTGTAATCGGTATGAGTCTGGTAAACCAGCTACGAAAAACCCCAAAAGAGTAGTGGGATCCATCTTTGTAGCTTTCATCTGCAAGTCACGAAACTTCTGGAGGTAGACCTCATAAGTGAGGTGCTGCGAGGTCATGGTCAAAGCTGAAAATCGGGCAACAACATCGTAGTCATCCTCTTTCTTGAGGAATTCTTTCTTGAAGATATCTTCAAATTGTGCCCAAGTCGTTGGCTTAGGGTTGAGTTCCTTCCACCAAAGCAAAGCTTTGCCGGACAAGAAACCTGCTGCTAACTGGATCCTTTTTCCATCATCATATGGATGAAACTGAAAGTGAACTTGCCACTTGTGTAGCCACGTGTCCACGATCTCCTTGGTTCGCTGCTTTTGCTCGCCCCCGAACGGTTTCGGAGTAATGTTGGAGCCTAAAGCTGAAGCCAAGGTATCCATTCCCGAGAAAGAAGAGAGGGTAGTGGTCAATAGAGCAATGGAGTTCTGCAAAGCCTGCATCTGGGCTGCGATTTGTGCCTGACGTTCCGTCGAAGAAGCTTCGAGAGCTACTTTGAACTCTTGGAAATCTGATTTTGACACAAAATCGTCAAAAAGATCGGCATCGGTACCATCCGTAGCCAGCAAGCCTTCGCGTTCCACAAGGGGCTCCAACTCTGATTCTTGGGTCGACATCGTGAAGAGGGTACGTGGAGAGAAAATTCGATCTTTGCACAACGAAAGTGCGAGCGAACTTGAGAGCTTGAGAGCTTGAAAACTTGAGAACTTGAGAGATGTGTGGCGGTTTATAAAGGTTTCCCAAAAGCCAAATAATCTCCAAAAGCTAGGCTTAGCTTTTGCTTTAGCTTTTGTGTTTTTTTTTTTGAATATATATATATATATATATATATATACATGGATATATATATTCTATTGTCTTTAAAAAAATAAACATCTTGAAATCTTTGAAACCTTGGAGGGTTCTTTTAAAAAAAAATTAAAAAAAATTAAACTCCAAAAAACTGAAAGCTAAAAAAAAACGAAAGCTTTCCGTAGTTTTTTTTTCTTTCCCCCTGGATTCACCCGCCGGGCTACCATCGTTGACTGCTGACGTGGCGTGCTGGTGCCTGCGTATCATACGTGCTGCTGCCGCTGATGTCAACCTGCGCTGCAGGAGTTTGCTTTCTAGCCAGCGCCGCCTGTGCGCACCGGTGGTCTTTGCTACTCTTGCCTGCCCGCCTGGCCTAAGCGCCTACGTAGGCCTGGCCTGGGCACCAACCCGCCTGGCCTAGGCGCTGCGTAAGCCTGCTGGCCGCCTGGGTTTGCCTGGCCGCCTGGTTACATGGCTGGCTGCCTGGGTATGCCTGGCCGCCTGGTTACATGGCTGGCTGCCTGCGTACAAAGCCTGGCAGCCTGCCTGCGTACAGAACCTGCCAACGCACAAGTCTCAGCCAGCGGTACCCTGCGCATACCACAACAGTCGATGTTCTCCTCTCTCTCTCTCTCTCTCTCTCTCGTTCAATCAACGAAAAGCAAACTTGCTTTTTCGTTTTTCTGTTTCTCCCCCTGCAGTTTATGCGACTACACACAAAAACATGCCTCTTCTTTGTAAAAGCAATCAACCCTTCTAAACCTACCATCTCCCATCAACATGGGGTTCTTTGATGAAGAAAAAACACATACCAAATCTGAAAACTGCAGTATGCACAGAAAAAACAGCAAGCTTTTAACACATACCGTTCTTCGACCTCTTCTTCTCTACCTACCGACTTGCTCGTTCACGAGGTAAGCTCTGATACCACTGTCAAATCCCCACGGATCCCCTCGTGATCGATCTTGGTTCGAAACTCGAATCCTGCAAACAAACGAACAAACAAACAAGCAAGAGGGTGCAGGCCTGACTCACCTCCCAACCATGACAGCCGTGGGCGAGCCCACAGTCTTGGCTGTCCCCACCGAGCCACGAGCTGAGCTAACTAGGTTGACGTACCGACCAAACTCCTCCTCGCAAGTCCCATACCGCCACAAAGCTGCCCTCGCGGGCCTCGAGACTGCTGTCGGCCTCGGCTGCGTAAAGCAGGTGCACGTCTGCACTAGATCCAGGCTCCAAGACCATAGAGCTCTCACAAACTCGCCAGACTCTCTATAATACAATAACTAACCTTGGCCACCCTTTTATAGGCTCTTGGCCGGTCGTCGGGCGTCCACACTTGGCCGCCCGCCCGTCCATACTTGGGTGCCCGCCCGTTAGTATTTCCCCAACTCAGCTCATCAATCAGCCTGCCTAGTTCCAAGCTTCCCCAAGCCTCAAAACTAGTCTTGCATGCGTATAGCACACGGTAGATACACACTGTGCACATGACAGCAATGCTTTGCAGTGGTGGTCTACTCTTCTTTTGCAGGGCATAGCACCCACTACTTGGGTACAATTTAAACAGGTTTTCTCTTTCGTATGGCTCACATCTACATTTGAGGTGGATGTTATGACTGCATGGCACAAGTTGGATGCTTCAAAATGTGAAAATTTGGAAGATTATAATAAGAAGTTTTGGGAAGCTTTACTCCCAGTGACTTCTTACCGTGCAGTGCCTTTGTCTGAGCAGGTAGAGAAGTATTGTTGTGGGCTAGAGGATCATCTGGGTTTAAAGGAAGTAAGAACTCGAGCAAGAAAGCTGAAAAATCTGGGCATGCTTCTCGTGATGCTAAAGGGTCTTCAGAGACGCGGTACAAGAAGTTGCCAATGCCCAAGATCCTGATCTTGTGGGGGAACAGCCAGGTGGTGAGGCGACAGAGTTGTGCAGGGCATGGGGCAAAGTGAGAGATCACAATGCCTTGATATTCTTTGACACAGGTACTAGAGCCAACTTCATTTCACCAGATTTGGCCGGCCGATTGGGGATTTGCGCAAAGGAGATGGGGCCGTTACATGAGGCTAACATGGCTTGTCCAGGGTATGCAGAACCCGTTACTCCTATCATTGGGAAGCTTCGGCTTCATTTGCAGGGTTATGTGGACAGCGAAGAGTTTTTCATCGTGCCTCTAGATGGCTGTGATGTTTTGTTGGGTATGCCATGGTGCCACAGAGTACATGCGGTGGTGGATACATATAATAGGAAAATCACTCTGACTCATAGAGGGAAAGAACATGTATTGGATGTGAAACTTAAAGGGAAATCTGTTCCTATTGTATCTGCTTCGGCAATTTCATCAGTAATGAAAAAGCATCTTTCTACGTACTTGATTTATGTAAAGGATGCACAAGATGATGAGTCTAAGTCTAATTTGTCTATGTTAGATAAGGACAAGACTGATTTCTTATGTGGGTTTCAAGATTGTTTTTCCAAGTCATTGCCAGGAGAACTTCCTCCTGAGAGGCCAGAAGATCATGCCATTGATCTAATTCCTGGTAGTACTCCACCGAATAGACCGCCGTACCGTGTTAGTGCAACCCAACAGGAAGAGATTATGAGTCACGTGCAGGAGCTTTTGAATAAAGGGTTGATACAGCCTAGCTCATCACCCTTTTGCTCACCTGTACTCCTAGTGCAAAAGAAGGATGGTTCTTGGCGCATGTGTATTGATTACAGAGCGCTGAACAAGAACACCATCAAGAATCGATTCCCCATACCGAGGATCGATGACATTTTGGACCGCTTACAGGGCTCCACAGTCTTTAGTCGCATTGACTTGAAAAGCGGGTATCATCAGATACGTATTAGACCCGAGGATGTGCATAAGACAGCATTCCGAACCACGTTTGGGTTGTATGAGTTTTTGGTTATGCCCTTTGGTTTGACAAATGCACCTGCCACATTTAACAGAATGACGGACAGGATTTTCAGACCTCATAGAGCGTTTGTGGGCACTTTCTTTGATGATATGATTGTGCATTCACAAACTGAGGAAGAGCATAGAAGGCATTTGGCCATTGTATTTGCAGAACTCAGGAACCATAGGTTGGTTGTTAATGGCAAAAAGAGTGAGTTCTTTTTGCAAGAGATACATTTCTTGGGGCATATTGTGTCTAAGCATGGAGTCCGTATGGATCCAACAAAGGTGGAAGCAATTCTTAATTGGCTAGATTTGAGGACCGTGCATGATGTACGAAGTTTTCTAGGATTGTACATACGGTACTTTGCTGAAATTGCTTTGCCTCTTCATGCCTTGACAAAGAAGGCAACTCCGTTTAGATGGGCTGATCGGGAAATTACAGCATTCAAAAAGCTCAAAGAAAAGCTTACTTCGGATCCAGTATTGGTGTTACCGGATCTCCGAAAGGCTTTTATTGTCCAGTGTGATGCATGTGGAAGTAGCATTGGTGCAGTTCTCATGCAAGAGGGACATGTGATAGCCTATGAGAGTAGAATATTGCAAGATGCCGAGAAGCATTTACAGGTTTATGAGAAAGAGATGTTGGCTGTAATTCACGCTCTTTCTACATGGAAACACTACTTGCTTGGGGCTGATTTCACTGTGCAGACAGATCATCAGACCTTGCGTTATTTCCTCACACAGACTAAGCTTTCAGAGAAGCATATGTGTTGGGCAAACTTTTTGTCTATGTTTCACTTCCAGATTGTGCATGTGGAAGGCAAAAAGAATGTAGTGGCAGATGCTTTGTCACGCAAGCCACAGGTCTCTGCCGTTTCACTTGCTTATCATCATGAGCTTGATGAAATGAAAGAGCAGTATGTCCATGATGAGGACTTTGAAAAGTTGTATGATCAGATGTCTGAGGGTCAACGGCATGAGCATTACACTCTCAGAGATGGATTTTTATTGATGCATGGCAGACTGTGTGTTACCAGGCCATTGCGAAAGGTTATGATTGAAAGTCATGCTCCACCGTATGCAGGTCATAGAGGTATTGACGCCACGGTAAAAGCAGTGGAGACTTTCTTTTATTGGCCAACCTTGAGAAGAGATGTTGATGCCTTTGTGAGGCAATGCATTGTATGTCAGAAGGTAAAGTTTGACCGTCAAAAGACACCAGGGTTATTACAGCCTTTACCTATTCCAGATAGACCTTGGGAGAGCATTGCCATGGATTTTATATTTGATCTTCCACGGACACAAACGGGCAATGATGGCATTTGGACTATCATATGCAGATTCAGTAAGCAGGCTCATTTCATTCCCGTGCGTAAGACGATCAAAGTGGATCATATGGTGAAGTTGTTCATGGCGAACATCTTCAAGTATCATGGATTGCCTACGTCTATCATTAGTGACCGTGATCCACGGATGACGAGTTTGTTCTGGAGAGGGTTGTTTGACAACATGGGTACAACTCTCAAGTTTTCATCGTCATTTCATCCACAAACAGATGGTCAGTCGGAAGAGGCTAACTCTACAGTGTTGGATCTTCTTAAATGTTATGTGTAAGAGGACAAGCAACAATGGGAAAAGTATCTTCCTTTGGTGGAGTTTGCATATAACAACACTGTACATACCTCGACAGGCAAGGCTGATCAGTATGTGGAAAACATGGATGAAGCTTATCGGAGAGTTAAGTTGGCACTCCAGAAAAGCTTTGAGGCTGATCAGTATGTGGAAAACATGGATGAAGCTTATCGGAGAGTTAAGTTGGCACTCCAGAAAACTCAGCAGAAGCAAAAGAAAGCCACAGACCGTCACAGACGTGCTTTAGAGTTTGCATTGGGTGATTGGGTTCTTTTGCGCTTTGAAAAGGCTAGACTCAAGAAGATGAAGGGTAAAGAGCGCTTATTCCCTAAGTTGAGCATGCGTTATTATGGGCCTTTTCAGGTATTGGAAAAGCTTGGTGAGGTAGCCTATCGCTTGAAGCTACCAGATCACTGGAGGATTCACAATGCTTTTCACGTGAGTCTTCTTAGACCTTTCCGTGGGGATGTGCCTGAGGATGTATCAGATGAGGCTCAGTCGGAAGTTGAGGAACTTGATGAGGTTCTTATTCCAGAGCAGATACTGGCACATAAGGAAAGAAAGGTACGAGGTAAAGTTTCCCGTCGCTATCTTGTGAAGTTCAAGAACTATTCACCGATGGATGCGAAGTGGATGGAGGAAGGTGACTTAACAGATTCACCTCAGGTTTTGTAGCTTTATCTCGATGCCTTTGAGTTAGAGCCGACTCTTGTTGTGGCTCTTTTAAGACCGAGTATACGTATGATGGGTCAGTGGACAAGCACAAAGCCAGACTTTTGGCTAAAGATTATGCTCAGCAGCCTGGCATCAACTATGAGGATACCTTTGCACCGACAGTGAGGATGACCACGATTCGGACTGTTCTTGCCCTTGCCTCTTCTCATCAGCGGTGGCCCGTATATCAGATGGATGAAAAATATGCATTCCTTAATGGTGACTTGTAGGAGGAGGTGTATGTTGAGCAACCTCCAGGCTTTGAGGTACCAGGATCAAAGGGGATGGTTTACAGGTTGCGGAAGGCCTTAGCAAGCTCCCAGGGCTTGGAATCAGAAGATTGATTCCTTCTTTCTACGGAGAGGATTTCAGAGATCAGTTGCAGATCCTAACTTGTATCTCTTTCGAGAACGCGGTTTGGTCACGTTGATTATCCTTTATGTGGATGATCTCATTCTCACTGGCGGTCATGTGGAGCATGAAGGCTGCCTTGTCAAACGAGTTTGAGATGACTTGGGATTGGAGATTTGGCAGACCCAAAGAGGGTTCTTTGTTTCTCAGTAGCCGTATGTTCATGAGTTGTTTGAGGCCTTTGGGATGGAGAATTGCAAGCCTATTACTTCACCGATGGACCCGAACACCAAGCTTACAGTGAATGATCCTTGTGAGCAGGTTGATGCCTCTGTGTATCGGAAGCGCGTTGGTTCATTGCATAGTTGTCACGGTACGAAAATACGATACGGTACGGTACGATACCGTACGGGAATATTCGGTACGATATGAAATTTTGGGATACGGTACGATAAAATACGGTTTTTATTTTTTACACTTACAAGCTATGGAGCTTCAAGCTTGAATGTGAGGGAAGGTTGGGAGGGGAGGAGTCTACAGTGCTTGAGAAACCAGTACATGGATATGTGTCTCTCCCGGTTGGATCTCCCGATTGTCTCCAAAAAAGAACCTGGATGGGTAATGCAATACCAAAGGTCTCCCAGTGTAGCGTTTATGACTAAGGGACCGTCCTTGCACAAATACGAGGAGTGCATCTAGGGTGATAAGTTTAGGGACTCCTCTCTAGATCAAAATGGCCATGTCCAAATGTTCTCCCTTGTGCATAACTTGAGAATCTAATTGTCTAGCCTACCTATACCAGGGATCCCCAAGTGATGTAGCAAGATTCTCTCATCCTACCAATCAAGTGTACACTACCAGTCTACCTTGCCAGATTTTTTAGGTCTCTCCACAACCCCATATGGAATACTGAGTGGACACGAAAGTTACGAAGTATTGCGAGCATTTGGGATCTTCGTAAAGCAGGGTTTCTATTTTTTTTAAGCATTTGGAAATTTTTTTTCAACGGAAAAAAATTTGGGGGGGGGGGGAACCTAACTCGTACGATATCGTACGAATTCGTACGGTATCGTACCGTACGACTCGTACGTACGAATAGGTTCGTACGCGTACGAGAAACAACTATGGTTCATTGATTTGGTTGCTGAACACCAGATTGGACTTGAGGTTTCCCGTGGGGCTGTTGAGCTCATTCATGCAGATGTCTTTGAAGACTCATTGATACGCAGGATTGCGAATCTTGCGGTATTTGCAAGGTACGTAAGATCTTGGACTCTTCTATGACACTAGAGGGGGAACGACTGTCCATTCCTTCATGTAGCCATGCTCGTGTCTTTCTGGAAGCATACACTCGTGGTCAGACTCCAAGGTTGGAGTGACTCACATTGGGGAGGAGATCCAAACACGAGGAGATCTACATTAGGCTACGGATTTACCCTTGGCTCAGGAGCTATTTCATGGAGCAAGAAGAGGCAGCCAACTATTGCCTTGTTGTCTATAGAGGCAGAGTATCGGGCTGCTTGCAAGGTTGTGTGGCTTCCGAGGTTGCTTGGCGAGATTGGGTTTCCACAGAAGGAACCCACGGTTATCCAATGCGATAACTAGAGCTGTATAGCTATTGCTTAGAAGCCGGTCTTCCATGCCCGGACCAAGCACATAGAGATACAATATCACTTTGTTCGTGAGAAGATTTTGGATGGTGACATCTTGCTTGTTTATTGTTCGACAGAGGACAATGCAGCGGACCTCTTCACGAAGTCTCTACCTCAAGCTATGCTCCGGCAGCACTCTAACTCACTGGGGTTGGTTCCACATCCAGGAGCTGAGAGGGGGTGTTATTAGTCATCTCCTATCTGTACAGTTAGGGCCATTGTAGTGGGTGTGCCCGCCCAGAGCCTTTTCCCATTTTTCCATATTTTCCCTATTTTTCTCTCGTTCTGGGGCAGTCCTGTGCTAGCCGACTCCCTCTGATCTGGCCGACTCCATGTCTTTTTGCTAGCCGCCTGGATTTGGAGCTGATGAGGTGATCGTGGTCGACGGGGGGGCCGAGGGAGAGAGAAGTTGTATAAACTCTACTATATACACAAGATCCGGTACAAGAGGAAGTGGGGGACCAAGGGTGGGGTGGTATTTATACCACCCTCCTATGCTAGTCGGCCAGCCATAAAGCAGCCAATAGCCGACAAATCATGTCCATGACTGGAGAAACCCAATTGGCCAGCTCCACCGCCATCAAGCTACCTTTCCACGTGACATAGTTGAGGGAGACCTCTAGGCCATACTCATCAGCCCCATGCTTGATATTTTGGAGAGTGGTATACCATCTACTCGGAGATGATGCTGCTCTCATGTTTCTATGTTCTTAGTATTCCATGATGAGTTTCCATGGACAGTTTTGTATCACCCCAGTGAGATAGCTATGTTTATGTTTTCTTTTTGTTTTATTTTCCGTTCCATGATGAGATATGCCATGGACATTATTGTATCACTTTGGTCTCATAGGCCCATTGGGTCTTTAGTAGACACTTAATATATCTTTCTTTCTTTCTTTCTCTCCGCAGCAAACCCTCCGTCCCACATGACATTGTCCGAATGGAGTTTGCTGCACCTCCTATGCTAGTAGAGGCCCTCTTCCAGACGATCTGCTTCATACAGAGGATCAGAGATATGCCATCAGATCGACTCTGACATAGAGCTTTTGAGGCGTCCAGGCAGCTGGCAGAGAGTGGAGATAGGAGATCATGGTATTCACAGATGATACAATGACTCACTCAGCATGGTCTTGACATAGATCACCTGCCACCTTTCCAGTATGATATACATGCACCACACATCCAGCTCTCTCACAGTGAGAGGAACGGAGTCCTTCGACAAGATCTATGGCACCGATACACTCAAGAGACTTGGATTACACCCAGTCAGCCTCTACCGCCGAAGATGCTATACTACAAAGATCAGTTTATGCGTATCTCAACGGATGGATTCATACAGAGACCTGGATACATGGATGTGTACATGCCTCACAGTGCCCGAGTGGCGATTGGCCAGCTCAGAGTGTCATCACACCAACTTGAGATTGAGGCAGGTAGGGTAGCACGGATCCCCAGAGCAGAGAGGATATGCAAACTATGCCAGGAGGAGGTTGAGAGTGAGGAACATTATGTATGCAGATGCAAAGCATATAGTGTCATTAGAGAGATACACCACCATCTTCAGTGGACATCTCTCACTCCGCCAGATCATGGAGTCCTCAGACTAGCGCAGATTTGGCTAGTTCTTGCTAGAGACACAGCGCCACGGAGAGACACTGCTACAAACTCATACCACACGGAGAGGTGGGCGACAGCTCCAGCTCACTCATTTCTTCCAAAGATCTATCCCAGTGCCTACCCTGACACAAGAGGGGGTTACACTTCAGCGCGCTGCGGACCTCCAAGCCAAACAGAGACCGAGAGCACCAGGCTACCAAACTACATCACAGGGAGATCATAGATATACGGGCTCAACATCAGCACCATATCCAGGAGCAGCTAGCTCACTTACACTCACACCCGGATATCATGCTCTGAGGTATTTTTGCCTCGCCATCGCCTATGTATCACATATTACACCCCCTGGTTGGAGCTAGACAGATCTGCATTGCATTCTTGTATACCCTACGCATATAGGTTGCATACTGAGCCTCTAGCAGTAGTGCTCCATCCATCACACCCCCCCACTAGCTCAGTACTTTCATAGTTTATTTCATGTTCATTTTGTCCTTTTTTTTTTCTGGACATCCAGAAGACATTGACAATTGTACATTGATTTGTCTCGTAGGTCGAGTTCGGCCTCTAGTAGACGTTAATACACCTTTCTTTCTTTCTTTCTTTCTTTCTCTCTCTCTCTCTCTTCTGCATTTTGTTCTCTATAGCAGTTGTCTCATATTTCCACTGTGCATTCTAACACTTGATTCTCCCAAGATCAATATACTTTACTTGAGGGAGGGCCCGGCCGTTCCGGCTCATTGTGCGTCTCTTGTCAATTCAGCAAATTACTTCTTGTATTGAGCATGTTGTCCATTAAATCTTGGTGTATTTAAGTGTATTGATTAGCATTGTGTTCAACCAAGTTACATGTATGGTTAGAAACTTTGGAAATAAGGGGCTTATGCATGGCCACCTTCCAAAAAGAACTAATTGTTGTCAGTCCAATTAAGTGAAGGAGGAACTTCTACATGCGTAGGGAATGGAGAGTAGTCGACAAGGAGACATGGGAGCCAGAAGAGGGAGAGCAAAGAAGAGAGTAAAGAAGAGGGCGAATTAGCCAAGAGAGAGAGGATTACCAAGATTGTGTAGCAATTGTGTGGAAGCTTGTTGGATAGTTGTTTTGCTGTTTTTGTCTATTTGGGTTGAAGGTCGTTGCGACGACACTGATTGTTTTGTGAAGAGGTGGGAATTGGCGTGAGGAAGCTTGGATTTGTCCAGAGCAGAGAGTGTAGGGGAAGAAAAGGATCTTGTAGGAGGTTGATGCCCTAGGATCTCTAGGATGCAGCTTTGTAAGAACTTGGAACACTCCATAGTTTTGCTCAATCATTCCTCACTGTATTGGAGATTGAGATCTATTGAAAGTGGCTGTTGGTGTTGAGTTTTGTTGTATTAACGAGTTGCATGGATTTTTCTTGTGGAGAATCCCTCTGGTTTCTGGTGCTTTCTCTCACTGTTGGAACCCACATCTCAAGGTTGTTGAGATTGGCTCAATTTTTTATATACAAAAGGCTTGATTGTGTGTTGGATTGATGAATTTCTATGCTTTGGTGTTAATAGTTATCTGCGTTATTTTTTATGGAACTTGTTGAAAAGAATCAATTGTGAGTGAAGAGTTGAAGTCTGTTGAATCAGAACTGTGTTAGATAGTTAAACTTTGAGTCGACAGGATCTGACAGGAGTCAGCTGGAGTCAACTGTGTATTTGGATTAGTCAGTTGATGCTATAGAAGAGTAGATCTTGTCTTGTTGGACGTCTCTGAAGTCTGGTCTGACAATCAGAGAACTGTCTGAAGTCAAACAAATAGGTTATGGACTGGATGGTGATCTCGATATCAGCTGAGGGCTGATTCAGGTCAGCAGGGTATCAGATAGGGTCAACTGGGTATAAATAGGAATCAGCTAAGGGTGTACAAGGGTATCCTTTAGGATTGAAGGGAGGTGATTTTTTAATTCGGTCTAACTGTCAAAGACCAGCAGGTAGTCAGTTTTGAGTTGTGGGCTTGTCAAAACCCTATAGGATCACCTCGTAGAACGCTCCTGGTACAAGACTCGAAACCTGCAAACAAACCAAATAAACGTGAAGGGGATGCAGGCCTGACTCACCTCCCAACCTTGACAACCGTGGGCAAGCCCACATGTCTTGGTTGTCCCCACCGAGCCACGAGCTAAGCTAACTAGTTGGACGTGCCGACCAATCTCTACCTCATGACGTCCCATACCGCCACGAAGCTACCCTTGCCGGCCTCGAGACTACTGCCGGCCTTGGCTGCATAAAGCAAGTGCACGTCTACATTGATCCAGGCTCCTGACCATAGAGCTCTCACAAAGACATGCGAGACTCTATGAACTAATGACTAACCTTGGCCACCCTTTTATAGGCTCTTGGCCGCTCATCGAGCGTCCACACTTGGACGCCCGCTCGTCTATACTTGGGTGCCCGCCCGTTAGTCTATCCCTAACCCAGCTCGCCAATCAGCCTGCCTAGCTCCAAGCTTCCCCAAACCTCAAAGCTAGTCTTGTGTGCGTGTAGCACACGGTAGATACACACTAGACATGACATACTCCCCTTCCTCTAAGAGCTCACTAAAAAGCTAGGGTAATCCCTCTGAAGGGTAGTCAATGTCTCCCATGTAGCGTCCTCCTCAACACAATCCTTCCACTTGATCTTGTATTCCGTGATAAGTGTATACGCAATCATCTTTCACGAAATCCAAGAATCTTTTCGAGTTCGTGGAACAAATGTCATATCCTCGACATCTATGATTTCTTGAGGAGTAACTAACTGGTCTGTTCCACCCAATACTTCCTTAAGTCTAAGGACATGAAATACGGGATGAACTTTCACATGAGAAGGCAGATCCAGTTCATATGCGACTAAACCAATCTGTCGTGTAATCCGAAATGGTCCACAGTATCTAGGAGATAATTTTTATTTTTATTTTTTTTTTTCCGAGAAAAGATCCTTTCATTAGTTATGTAAAAAACCGCCCGTAGGGCTACAAAAGAGAACTCTCCTGCTCCTAACAGAGAGAAGAGCAGTGAATACATCATGGCAGCCCGGGAGACTCTCCCTAGGTGCTGCAAAATACAAGCATCAGTCTAAAGAACTGAGCGGCTAAATCATACAATAGGGGGGGGGAAGAGCCAAACAGGTGGCCTGTAGTGCCAACGGGGGGATCCCGTGTGTAGGGTGTAGAACGGGCCGCAGCGCCAAGTGGTATGAAAGGCCTGGCGCCGTAAGATCGCCTCATCCGAGTCTCCCCGGATGCGGTCGTACTGTCCTCGCAGGGTGTGGATCAACTCCTGCCAAATCCCCCGAACAGTCTCTGCTGGTGGCTCTAATCCATAGTCACCAGGGAACGGGAACGGATATGGGAACGAGGGGCCAATCCGGAACGGGAACGGGACCCCTTGCAATCCGGAACGGGATCCGGAACGACACGTTATCATATTTCAATACACATGAGTAGACAAATATTCAATTAAAAGCAGGTAAAAAGAGACAAATATACAATTGAAAGTAGACAAAAAAAGACAAGACTTTGATAGCAAACTCAATGACCTTGTTCATATTTAGAAAACCAGAAGTACAATAGCTTGTACAATGTACAGCCACATAGTGAAAGCTAGAATCTAGATAGCTAAGAACAAAGAAACCTAAAGTCCTAGGTGATATCAAATAGGTGCAAAGATGTCAGCTAGATCATCCATAGATGCATCATGCATCGATGCAGGTGGAGGTGGAGGTGGAGGTGGAGGGTCGTCATCATCCGACTCAGACTGTGGCTCCATATCTATGAAGCTCTCATGGTCAAAGTCACCACTAGCAACCTGGGCTAATAGTCGCAAGTTGGCTGACACATACACAAGGTCATTTGTTCTGGTAGTGAGTAGCCGATTTCTCTTCTTCGAGGCAACATGGCTAAAAACACTCCATAGTTGCTCAATTGGAGAAGAACTTGCATTCTGACTGAGAATGCGCATTGCAAGCCGTTGTAGCTCTGGAGTACCCGATCCGTAGTTCTCCCACCAAAGAGCACCTCCCATAAGTGTCCTATCTTGCTGGCCATCTGCTGAACCAAAATTACCTGTCTTTGCTCTGTACTTTCCCAAATCAATTCTAATCTTGCTTCTCATCGTAGCATCAGGCACCAATCTGGCAAGGATTTTGTCCCAGCCATTTGTGACTTCTTCATCCGATTCCTGGCCTTTGCCTTGAAACTCTGGATCAATCACAAATGCAGCTGCATGCATTGGTGAGTGATATCGGTCCCACCTTGCTTGACACAAACTTTGAAGTTCTGCCTTCTTTGTTGTGTCGGGCTCCAAAGAAAGGATACGCTCCACCATCTTGTCCATGCCCTCATAAACTTTGCCAATGCAAGGTTTTTTCCCATCCACCATACGCAGCATGTAGATAATGGGCTTCGTAATGTTGACAACATGCTCAATCTTCACCCACAAAGGAGCATCCATGATGTGGGTGTAACAAGTTGTTCCTTGTGTGCTACGGGCAGTGGGCCACGTGCTCCACTCATCACTCACTACAAGCTGCTTGAGAATGTTATGGAGTGCAACTAGCCTCTCTAGCATAATAAAATTATATGCAAAACGAGTTTCCGAATATTTTTTAAGATCCAAGTTTGGGGATCTTTTCCTAAACTCGGAGAGGCTAAATGTGTGCCGAGTGATGAATGAAACTATGTCTTTTCCCTTTGCTATGCATGGTGCTACCCATGAAAGACCATCAATGTCTTTTAGAAGATTATTCAAGCCATGTGCAATGCATGGAGTGAATGTGATGTGTGGATACCTTGCCAAAAGAAGGTCGCGTGCAGCTCGATTTGAGGCCTCCCCATCACCAATGACCTGGATCACATCTTGAGGACCCACTTGCTCAATTGCCTCTGCCCATTCCTCCACGATGACGTCGGCATACTTGCCCGTTGGAGAGGCATCATGGGAAGACACAAAAAATGTGTTCCCTCGAGAGTATGCGATGATGCCATGGATGGAGCGAGATTGGCTATCACTCCATCCATCACTAATGATGGAGACACCGTTGCGTTGCCACCCTTCCTTGACGTTTTGCATGGCTTGCTCAACAGCTTCCTTTTCCTTTGCCAAAAGCGTGGTTCGAAGGCTCTCCGAAGAAGGGGGAGTGTAGGTTGGTCCAAATTCAGCAATGAGACGAACCATTTCCCGAAAATAAGGGGACCTTGCCACATTGAAAGCGATGTGGTCATGGTAGAAGAACCTTGCAATAGCTGCATCCACGGCTTCTCGTTTGCGTGGATTCCAAGAACCCGCAAGAGTTCTTTGCGTGCCTTTGGGGGGTGGTGGTTGATGCACGGAAGAAGAGCCTACGGATGTGGAGAAGTTGCTTGAAGGAGTTGTAAAGAATGATGGGTTCGCAGCCATAGCTCTTGGAGGAGGAGCACGAAAAATCACTTCATTATGCCTAGCTTCTAGCTCTCTCTTTTTCTCAGCTGAGATTGACAAGCATGGTTGGATTTCTTGTCCCGGCTCATGGATTAGGTGACCTCGAACTCGGTTGACTCCCCCATGTTTGGTGCTGCCACAATAGCGACATTTCCACTTCCTAGCTCCTCCGCCTTGATTGGCCTCAAGAATATCCACCTCATCCCACCATGACCATGCTTCGTTCTTCTTGGCTCTCTTGGTTCCCTTAGGAGGCATTATATGAGAGAGAGAAAAAGAGAGAGAGAGAGAGAGAGAGATTGTACTTGGCTTTGAGAGGGAGATTGTACTTGGCTATGAGAGAGAGAAAGCTGTCTTGGTTCTCTTATGAGAGAGAGAGAGAGAGAGATTGTACAATGTACTTGGCTATGAATAATGAGAGAGAGAGATTGTACTTGGCTATGCACACTGCAAGTGCACTCTGTGAGTTTTTTAAAGTTCTCAGAGAAGAGATGTACGTTTTTTTTAAAACGTTGATATTGACGTTTTTTTTAAAACGTTGATATTGACGTTTTTTTTGAACGTTGCAGGGCAGCCTGGCAGGTCTTCTTTCAACGTTTAAAAAAAACGTTGCATAATCTTTTTTTTTTCCCATGTTTTTTTTCAGGGGTCGGCGGCGGCGCTACTTGCAGGTATCCGTTTTTTTTTTTTAAATACAAAGGGTGCCCAAAACGTTTTGGGCACCCGTAACCCAGCTTGTCCAAAAAAAAGAAATAGAACCATGCGCTATTACGCTGCCGGCGGATCTCTGACGTGGAAAAAAAAACGTAAGGGTGCCGCTTCGCTAATCATGGAAAAAAAAATTAAAAAGCGTTCCTCCACGTTCCGCCGTTCCCTTCTTCCATTACTCCACGTTCCCCCGTTCCACACCAATGGAACGGCGTTCCCATGTGACTATGCTCTAATCTCCCCTCAAAGGCCGTAAAGCACCGGGCCCTCCAGGTGAACCAGATGGTGAGGCTGCTGAGGAGCTCCCATCGTAAACCCCTCTCCTGTGTCCAGCTGGCGGACGAGAAATCCGGTGCCGGAACCAGGCGAGGCTGGCCCCTAATAAATCTGATGGCCTGACTGCCCTGCTCCATCTCATAGCCCATAGCAGGCCCTGATGAAGTCGACCAAGCAGCGGCACCCCACGTAAACATACCCTCTGGAGAGAGGGGGGCCAGAATACGCAGCATCCGCAGCCAAATCTGTTGTGCCTGAGGGCAGTCCCAAAGGCAATGTCTCTGTGTCTCCATAGGGTGGCCGCATCGGACGCAAGCCGCCGGAAGACCGCTGTAAACAAGCCAAGTGCCAACCGCTGAGCCCCTGTGGGCGACCAGCCACTGAAAAGCCGAGATCCTGCGGGCCTGTCGACTAGCCCAGAGCCGAGCCCAGAAATCCTCTAGGAACTCCTGTGATAGTCCCTGCAATCGCCAATGCCCCGCTGCCGCTGGAGAAACCGTCCTCCTTGCCGTCAAAATATGCCGTCCCAGCCGAACAGTATACTGGAAAAAGGTGATCTCTGTGGCCTCAAGGGATGCATAAGGATCATGCCACTCGTACTCCCCGGGGTCCCACTGTAGCTGGGCCAAGGGGCGCGCTGCATATGCCCATATGCGCCAATCCGGAAGCACGTCAGCAGGGTCGGGGTCAATATGCCACTTCCGAGAAGCGGCAGCCACTACCCGAATCCTCTGAAAAGTGCACTCTGCAACCAAAGGCGACTCCACCTCCACTCTCTGGAGTCTGCCCTCATCCTGTATCTCATAATAGAGGCATCTGCCATCCTCAGTGCTAGCTCTGACAGCAATCAGGATCTCCAACTGTGTAAAGGCACCCATCCACCATGGGGCCACTGGCTCGAGAGGTGTGAACCACTCCTCTGTAAGTGCCTCCTGAATATCATCCCTCATAATCAACCCCCCTCTGAAGTGACTCAGCCTCTCCACCTGGGTCTCCTCTGGTAGACTGTAGAAAGCCTGCCAGTCTCCAAAACTACGAGCTGGGCCTGCCGCTAAAGGTCCCCAGGCTAGACGAGGCCGAGAACCCAGCATATGACCCTGCTCTGTACGAACCGCTGGGCTCCAGATGAGCGGCTGCCTGGCCCGCTCCTCAACACAAGAAGGAGGCCGCTGAGAAAGCCCCGGTCTCAGCAGCTCCCAAGCTCTCAGGATACTCAAAGCAAATCTGTCCTCCCATCCTCTACTGAGGCCTGTCCTCCTCATCTCTATGAAGATCCAGCGAATCTCTGGTGCCCAAGTACCCCCTGCAGGAGGCGCCCGGGCCTGCAGTCGCTGCAAGAGGAGCTCTTTCCAAGGCTCAGCGCCTGGAAGCAACCCCCGAACAATAAGCTTCCCCAATAAGGCTCTACTCTGATCGACTGGATCTATAATGCCCAAACCGCCCTGAGCCAGCGGAAGTGTAATAACTGCCCATGCAACCTTTGCCCGAGCTGGCTGACCGTCCCGCCCAGACCACAGAAAGTTCCTGATCAGCCTCTGTACCTGGCTGATGCAAGAGCTCGAGAAAATCCAGCAAGACGTAATGTACCACATAGTCGCTAACAGCACCTGATTTGCCACCACCACCCTCCCAGCCAAGGATAGTCTAGCTGTACTCCAATACAATAGCTTCTTCCGAATGCTCAGAAGAAGCGGGGCAATCTGCTGCTCAGGTGACAAATCAAGGCCAATCTGGCATCCCAAATACCGCACTGCTGTGCCTGGAGGAATCCATCTAAAACCGGGGTCCGGGCTCCATGCCGGAGTGGGAGCACTACTGATCCAAAAGGCCACTGTCTTGCGCCAATTGATCAATGCTCCCGAAGCTGTACTAAAAACCTGGAGCGACTGCTCTGCCCGAATAAGATTGGCCTCTTGGCCATGCAAAAATAAGCCCGTGTCGTCTGCAAACTCAGCATCAAGCAAATCCTCCCCCCGGACTGGGAGCTGAAGTCCTCTCAAACCAACCTCCTCTGCCGTCAAATACATACTCATAGCCTCCGCAAAGAAGAGAAAAAGGAAAGGGGCGAGAGGACACCCCTGACGGACTGATCTGGTCAGCTCAAAACTCGGCCCCCGACCTCCTGCAATCAGCACCTGGCTGCGAGCTGTGGAATACAAAGCTGCCACCCCTCTGATCCATCCTGGCTCAAAGCCCAGGCGTAGCATAGTGCCCTCTAAGAATCCCCAATCAACTCTATTGTATGCCTTCTCAAAATCGAGAAGCATCACGACCAAGTCCTCGCCAAGAAACCTAGCTCGGGCCGTCGCCTCCCAGAAAGTAAAGATGTTGTCAAGGATACTGCGCTCCTTGACAAATCCTGTCTGAGTAGCATGAATCAACTCCCCCAGGAAGGGCTGGATCCTCAAACTCAAGGCCTTTGCTAAGACCTTGTAGACAGTATTGAGGATCGTAATAGGCCTCCAATGCCGAATGTCATCCGATACTCCCTCCCCCTTGGGGATAAGATAGATCAAGCCCTCTGAAAAGCTCTGCGGCATCACCCCAGTGTCCAAAACATGCTGAAAGCCCCTGCGGAGGCCTGGCCCCAAAAGGTCCCAATAGCGCATAAAAAAGGCCGGCGTCAGTCCGTCCTCCCCTGGGCAACTATGTCGCGGCAGGACCCTCAAGGCCTCGGCAAGCTCAATCTCTGACAGAGGCGCACCTAGAACTGTGCGCATATGGTCTGTGACCCTCCTCTGCACATGGGCCCACACAGTCTGTCTGCACACATCTCGATCCTCAGTGGCTGGCTCCGCTGAAAGCAAGTCACTATAAAAAGCAGTGGCAATGGCTCTGATCTCCCCGAGCTCAGTAGCTATCGATCCATCCGGTCTACCAAGCTGGCGAACTCCTGCTCGCGCATGACGGGGTCCAGTGATCTCAAAAAACTCCCCAGTCACTCTATCACCAAGCTGCGTCCCACTGAGAGGCCTGACGACGATAGTAAAACTCATGTCTCTGCTCCTCTACCTCTCTAACCTCCTGGCGTGCCTGGCTCAGCTGGGACGCCACCCACTCACATGCAGGCTGCTGCTCCTGAAGGCGCTGTAGCGAAGCAAGGCTGCGTCTCAGCCGTTGCTCCCGCTCGCGAATCTCTCCCAGTCGTGTCAAAGCTGCAGCGTGTAGAAAAGAGCTAAGATCAATGAGTCCCTGGGCACACTGGCCCGCTGCATCCTGGTCAAAGCACTGACTATCATGCCAGATCCTCTCAATGTCCTCAGCGAGACTGGGATCTGTAAGTACCCTCTCTGGGATCCTCAACTGCAAGCTGGGCTCCCGTGTCCCCTCCTCCAATGTCAATATAACTGGCGCATGATCTGAAAATGAGGTGCCAGCAAGAATGCCGACGGAGCCCCCTCGCTCCCCTAACCAATCGCCCACATAAAAGCGATCAATCCGAGATAGATTAGTCCCTCCCTGCCGGCGATCCGACCGAGAGAAACTAAGACTGTCCTGAGACCGGGAGAAAGCCCCATGCTGCCATGCATCAGTGATCCTCAGTGACATACAAAACCGGTCCCAAGCTGCAAGCTCCGTGCCGTGCACTGTAACATGACTACCTCCCACCCTATCTGCCGGGTCCTCAAGCATGTTGAAGTCTCCCCCAACACACCAATGTGCGGCCTCTGGCAATGCATCAGTAACCTGAGTCCAAAACTCTGCTCTGGCACTAGCATGATTGGGCGCATAGATGTTGAGCACACCCAATAGCTCATCACGCATCCTCAGAATGACATACTGTGCTCTACCAGGCACAATGATCCCTCGATCCACAATGGCCTGCCGCCATACATCTGCAATAACCATGCATACTCCTCCCTGTCCACCCAAAGGACCAAACCCTGCAGACCAAAAAGTGTCCCATCTACCAGGCATCACCGAACCATATCTCCGGATCCTGCTCTCACCCAAGTGGTGCTCCTGCATCATCAAAATGTCAATGCTGCCACCAACCAGGCATCTCTGAAGCTCCTGCCTCAAGCAACCTCGATAGCGTATAAAGTGTGCTCCGCCAAGGCCCTGTACATTCCATGAGATGATCCTCATGGATGCCCTGCTGAGGTGGATGCTGTCTCAGCCGTACGGCGGGCCTTCGCAAGCGGCTTGGATGGAGAGTAGTCCCCATCCGAACGGCTGTGAATCTGCCCACCCGGTGTGCTGCAAGAGTCCCGGATGAGGCGCCAGTGGCTGTGGCCCATGGCGACTGCCTCCTGCTCTGACAGAGAAACCTCGTGTATACTCACATATCCAGGGTCCCGCGCCAAGTCTGCCACTATGCGCACGACCAAATGCCGAATCCCTGAGGTATCCACACTCCCGGGATCCAAGAAAAAATGAGCCAACTCCCAAAGTCGGCCTATCACATCAGTCACCTCCAGATCGCTCATGTGGTGAGAAAACTCAACTGCTTGAGTCTTCAAAGTGCTGAGAGCGAGCTCTAGAGTCCACTCCCGATCACAAGGTCCACATAGAGGGAACGAGAAGGCCACCGCTGAGTCTAGTGCCTCCTCCCTGCGGGCCGGAGGTATCACTACGTGAACTCGAATGGGTGCTGGCTCATGGGGGCCCTCTGCTCCAAAAAGCCGAGTAAAGGTATAATCAAAGGCCTCCGAGCGCTGTCTAATGCCTAGGCGACTCAGCCGACTGCGGATAGATGAAATCCGTGAGGCCCTAATCGGCATAGGTCTCCTCTGTGATGCTCGAGCGAGGTCAGTGCTCAGCGCTCTCCGGACTGTAGGTGAGCGCCAGGGAACTGCCAGGGTCTCCCGGGAAGGTGAGGCGGGCGGAGGGGGAGGAGGGGGAGGCGAGGGAGGTGGAGAGGGAGCCGCTGCCGAAACCGGAGCGGAGGCGGGAGGAGGCGAAGGTGGAGACGAGGCGGTGGGAGGGGACGGGGGTGGGGGGGGGTGAAGAAGGAGGAGCTGGCATCTCCTGGTCCTCAGTCGCTGCAGAGCAGGTGTCCCTGAGGCAGCCTGCCGAGCCGAATCTGTGGGCGGGCCATCAGTAGCCTGCTGCTGTGGTGAGGGTCGAGGTCTCCTGCGAGGGCAGGCCTTGGCTAGATGACCGACCTGCCTGCAAATGAAGCACTGGTTCGGGAGCCCCGAGAACTCCACTCTCTGATCTATCCACCCCCCCCCTATCCTAGGTAGCTGAATGACCTTAGGAAGGGAGGAGATGTCAGACACCAACACTCTGACCGAAGGTAGCCCCGCTGCTCTGGCCACCACTGAAGCTGCTGAGGGGCCCGTCTCAAGAACCAAGCCCACCAATGCTCCGAGCCTGGGGAGGAGCGGAAGATACTCCCGGCGGAGACCAGGGAAACAAACTGTAATATGGAATGAGACATATGCTCGAAGCATATCCTCCAAAATTTGATTCACTCTTTCAATCTAGCCATCAGATTGAGAATGATATGAGGAACTCAAATTCAAAGTTGTTTCCAACTTCTCAAAAACAAGTCTCAAAAAGTCACTTGTAAACTTAAGAGTCCCTATCACTAACTATGTCATGCGGTAACCCGCACAGTCTAAACAATTGCTCGATAAACTGCCGTGCTAATTGCGTAGCTGTAATGGTCTTCCGTATCGGTAAAAATCTAGGCATTTTTGTCAAGCGATCCACCACAACCCAAATAGAATCGTGACCTTGATGTGTTCTTGGCAATCCAGTAATAAAATCCATGGAAATACTTTTCCATTTATTACCTGGGATTTGCAAAGGATGCAACAGCCCAGCCTGTCTAAAGCGTTCAGCTTTATTTGCTTGACAAACTTGACAATTGAGAACAATCTTCTACATACCCTTTCATCTTTGGTCAATAAAAAGTATGTTTCACTAAAGCTAATGTCCTGTGTACCCCAGGGTGTCCAGCAGAAGGGGCGTCGTGACACTCCTAAAGAATCTTGGACCTAATGTCTGGGATCTGTGGTACACAAATTTTGTCATTACGGAATAGTAAACCATTCCGAATCATCCACTGGCCTCTTGCAACCTGAATGGTAGACTAATCAATCATTGAGTCTTGGTCAATCAACGAGCTCCCGTCCTGGATCTTTTGCCAAAATGGACCAAAATAACTATCAGTCCTGCAAAGCCCTCTCAATGACTGAAATAAGTTAGCAGAAAATTGGACAGTGCGCATTTGCAAAGTGTAATACAATTAGCACAGGGCTTGAGGTACTGAAAATTACATTGTAATGCAATTAGCAAATTGTAAATTGCAAATTGTAATTTGTAATACATAAAATGTGTTTTTAAAAAAAGGCCCAAATTTGACAGAGCACCAGCAAATGCAAATTTGACAGAGCACCAGCACATTTGCTGGTGCTCTGTATAATTTGGGCCTTTTTTTTCCCCCTTTTTTTTTGAAAAAAAAAAGGCCCAAATTTGACAGAGCACCAGCAAATGTGCTGGTGCTCTATCAAATTTGGGCCTTTTTTTTAAACACATTTTATAGGCTGAATAATGAATTTGAAATAAAAAAGGCCCAAATTTGACAGAGCACCTGCAATGTGCAGGTGCTCTGTCAAATTTGGGCCTTTTTTTGGTGGGAGCACTACCTCTAGGTGGGGATAATGCCATTGATGCACAAGTGGTTGATTTGGGAGAATCACAAGGCGCATCAAATGTTGGGTCTGTAGCCCCCCCCCAGAGAGCGGCCAGCCACGGGGTGGAGCTCAGGAGTTCACTGTGTTTTATCCCTCCTTGCGAGGTGAGCTTTGTAGCCTTATGGCGTTTTCTCATTAACTAATAGAAGGATCTTTTTCCCGGGAAAAAAAAAAAAAACAAATGTTGGGTCTGTATCAAATGCATGTGGTTCTTCAAGTACGGCCAATGTTACGAATGTAGCAAACAAGAGACAAAGAGTCTATAAAGCTGGCCAGTCACAAGGAAAGCTTGCAGATACGTGGCAATTGCAAGCCAGAAAGAATGCAACCATTGCAGTGAGGCGGTTTTTCTATGCAGAGGACATTGCTCATTGTAAAGTGAGAAGTCCCTATTTTTTGGACATGGTCAAAGCCATTGGTGAAGCAGGGCCCTCGAATAAGCCACCTACATATGAAGCATTGCGTGTTAAGGAGCTTAAAGAAGAAGTCAAATGCATAGATAAAGACCTACTGGGTATAAGGGACAAGTGGAAGAAATATGGATGCACAATTGTATGTGACGGTTGGTCTGATACCAAGAAAAGACTGATAATAAATGTACTTGCATCATGTATTTATGGTAGTGTGTTCTTAAAAGCTGTGGACACAAGCGGCCAAATGAAATCTGGAGAGTACATCTTTGGTATTCTCAAAGATGTTATTCTCGATGTTGGACCTAGTAATGTTATGCAAGTGTGCATGGACAATGCGTCAAATTGTGTGGTAGCTGGAGAGTTTATTGAGCAGCAATGGCCTCACATCTTTTTTACTCGTTGCTCATGTCATTGCTTAGACCTTCTTTTTGAAGACATTGGCAACTTGGCCTGGGTTTCACCCGTTCTTGTGCACGCAAAGAAGATTGTGAAGTTCATCACAAGAAAGCCTACACTTTTGGCAATGTTTCGAACATACAGCAAGAAGGAGCTTTTAAAGCCAGCAGACACACGGTTTGCTTACACATTTATTGTGCTATCAAACTTACTTGATGAAAGGGTTTACAATGGCTTAAGAAAGATGGTGGTAAGTGATGAATGGACAAATGCAAAGTCTGTTAAGAACAGAGTTATTGGCTTGGAGATCACAAGCAAGGTATTGGAAACCAAGTTTTGGCACGATGCAAAGGAGATTGTGAAAATAATGGCTCCCATTTTGAAGATTCTTCGAACGTGTGATAGGGAAGGAGCTACAATGGGATTGGTTTATGAGCTCACAGATCGCATGATAGAGAGCATATAGAATATGGTTGGTGTTGATGTAACAAAATTGAATGAGGTTAAAGCTCTATGTGTTGGTCCTTGGGACATGATGCACTCTCCCCTTCATGCAGCATGCTATGTATTGCATCTTATATGGAGAGGTAAGGGACAAGAGGCAGACGTGGAAGTTCAAAATGGATGGATGATGCTCATGGAGCGCTATACACATAGGAACGTAGCAGAGCAAGGAGCATTGATAGATGAATTGGATGATTACACGTCCTTAAAGGGTACTTTTTCTCGCCCACTTGCCTTAGATGAAAGTAGAATACATGAAGGAGTAAAGTGGTGGGAGTCTTTTGGTGCAAGCACACCTAAGTTACAGCAGCTTGCCATTCGTGTGCTTTCTTTGGGAAGTACGGCTTCCCCATGTGAGAGAAACTGGAGCACTTTCTCTCTCATACATACCAAAAAGAGAAACAGGCTCAAACCATCAAACACTAAGAGATTGGTTTACATACACACCAATCTTCGACTGGTATCCAAATCAAGGCTAGAGGATTTGAGAAATTGGTCAACAAGGAGAAAGATGATAACAGACTTGTTGCTTCACAGGAGGTTCGTGAGAGTATAGAGGATGAGAATATAGAGAACATGCATGCAGCAACAAATGCCAATTATGTCCAAGCTGAAGCTAGCAATGTGGAGACGGATGAGGATTACACTTCATCTTCTTCCTCCGATAAGGAGGATGAAGAATGATAATTAAACATTTTGTTCAGTAGGTGATAGGCCTCATACACGGGCACTTTTTACCTTGGCTGGACAAGGGTTTTTTCCCCGTGTGAGCACACTTTAGTGTGTTGGGCTTTTAGCCTTGGGACTAGAGTACTTTACTCTTTAGTACTCTTACTTTTGTACTACACTTATGGCCATAATGTGAGTACATTTCCAGCACTTTTCAGTTTCAACTTTCAATGTCCATTTTGAAGTTCTAAATGTGAACTTTGAAGTTTATGTGTGTGAGTTGTGAGTCATGACATTTTGATTGTGAGATGTGTATGTTTGAATTTTTAGTCCCTAGCTTTAAAATTCAACTTTCAAGTTTCATGCCACGAATGCATACTCAACCACCCTCGTTGCATTCTTTTGCAAACTTGGCATTCTCGAATGCGAATGCGCGCATGCAAAGGATGCATGCAACTATGGTTGTCTCCACCGAGCCACGAGCTAAGCTAACTAGTTGGACGTGCCGACCAATCTCTACCTCGTGACGTCCCATACCGCCACGAAGCTACCCTTGCGGGCCTCGAGACTGCTGCAAGCCTTGGCTGCATAAAGCAGGTGCACGTCTGTACTAGATCCAGGCTCCTTACCATAGAGCTCTCACAAAGACATGCGAGACTTTATGAACTAATGACTAACCTTGGCCACCCTTTTATAGACTCTTGGCTGCTCATCGGGCGTCCACACTTGGGCGCCCGTCCGTCCATACTTGGGTGCCCACCCGTTAGTCTATCCCTAACCCAACTCGCCAATCAGCCTGCCTAGCTCCAAGCTTCCCCAAACCTCAAAGTTAGTCTTGTGTGCGGGTGGCACACGGTAGATACACACTGTGCACATGACATGGCTGAAGGTGTCTCAGGGTCAGTTAGCAATCAGCTACTGACAGTCTTGGGTTTGTTGTGTTGGATCTTAGTGTTTTCTGAGGTTTTTGAGAGTGAAGTGGTGTCAGAGGACACTAGGGTGATGAGTTCTCAGTCAGGTATGAGTCAGCTGAATCAGCTGGTTGAGCTCTTTCAAGTTGGTAATCAGCAGAAAGTCAGCAGGGGAGAGCTGATAGGATTAGTGAAGTTCTAAAGCAAGAAACTTGAAGTTTCAGTTGGTAGTCAGTAAGAAGTTGTCAGGATGCACAGCAGAAATGAAGACAACTACTATAGAGAGCAAAACACAAATGAAAGAGTGAGAGAGAGAAGTTGTGTAACTCTACTATATACACTCAAGAAAATCCCGGAATACGACTGGAGATTGTGGGGGGCAAGGGGCCATTTTATTGTTAGAAGTCATCTCTTGTCTATTTTTATACACCAAGGCCTTTGTTGTGGGTGTGCCCACCCTTATGAGGTGTTTTATCATTTTTCCTCACTCCCCGCATTTTTCCCCTATTTTTCTCCATTTTTCCGTGGTGTGGATGGATGCCAGATGTTGGCAAGAGTCTCTGGTGGCTGGCCGACTGCCCATTCAGCAGTCGTGTGGCTAGCCGACTGCTTCAGGCAGTCGTGGAGTTTTCTCTACTGGCCGACTGCTTCATGCAGTCGTGGAGAGTCACTAGTGCTGGCCGACTACATGCATGGGGCATATAAATAGACCCCATGCTCCCCACCACTTTTGTATCATACTCGGGATCTTCTTGTGTATATAGAGCAGAGTTACACGCCTCTCTCTCTCCCTCTCTTGTGCTGTGATTTTCTGCACTGCGTTTTGCTCGTGTTCCCAGATTTGGTCATCATCTCCGCTGCGTATTCTGACATGGTATCACAGCATAGGCTCTAGATAGTTCTTGGGATTTGTGTGAGCAAGAGAGGGACTGTTGTGTTGCTGATTGGTGGACTGTTTGGGACTGTTCGGGAAAAGGAGAAGCAAGAGGACGGCGGGCTGATTTGCTGGACAGCCACTTGCAAGTGTTAGTTCTTCTTTGTTCCCAGCCACCCACCCTTTTCAGAGTACATCCCCGCAATGGCAGATCTATTTGAGATGGCCGAGAGGCATGTGAAGATCCCGACACTCCCCACGTTCCCAGTGGGACCGTCAGTTGGACGGGAGCAACTACGGCATATGGAAGGTTATGATGGAATCTGTTCTGCAGTCTTACGACCTCGCTGATTTCATCGTTGTTGGGTTCCACGGCCGGAAGTAGAGGAAGGGGAAATACTGTCGATCCGAAAGGACCGGGAGGCTCAGACACAGATGTGGGATCGTGTCAACGCCAGGGTCCGTTCGTTTATCTTTCTCAACTGCACACCGCAGGTAATCAATCATGTAAAGCATATGACGCTGGCCAGAGGTATTAACAAGCTGCAGGCTCTTCAACAGGAAGTTCTTCAGGCTGGGAAGGAGATATCGTCAGAGGACATGGCCATAACGTTGCTGTCACACTTGCCCTCTCAGTACTCAGCATTTTACTCGTCTTTGATTACCAGTGGCAGACTCAGCACCATCTGGGGTGGAGCTTGTGCCCATGGTCCTGGACCAAGAGGAACGATTCACGAACCCTCCTCAGGGTGGAGGTTCGGAGGTCTTAACTGGCCAACGGTCGAAGGCCGTAACACAGGCAAAGGGAAGGCTTCGTCGGAGAAGTCTTCTGAGAAGAAGTCCGCTACTGACCGCGAGAAACTAAAGGCAGAGAGGACCTGTAATGATTGTGGCGAGAAAGGCCACTATTGGAGACAGTGTCCCAAGTGGAAGACCGAGAAGGGAGAAGATTCCTCGGCAGCAATCATGAAGACTCTGGCTTTTGTGCACCTGGAGGTGGTGGAAACCGATGTTTCATTTTCTTCAGGCAGTTCACAGTGAGGGCAGTCTAGTCTTTTAATCATAAATAACAAAAACCATATAATCATCCATCATCAATGTCAAATGATCATGATTCATAGACCATGGTCCACTGTCCATGATCCATGATCCAATCATCCATCATTCCATGCCACAAAAAAAAAAACCATACATGACACTACATAAAAAAATTCATCAAAAGAGTCGCACAGATTTCGACGTTGGATTTGGGACAAAAAAAATGTCAATTTTGCTTGAAAAAAACGCACGTTTCCAAGTTTCCTTCCCTGTAGGAAATGCGTTTCCTAACTACTATGGTCAGCTATCGGCAGCAGCAGCTACTACCAAAGTGGTGTGCTGAACTAGGTTTTCCTAACCACAAAGGTATATCACCTCCTAAAGATATTTCTCATGTTCCTATATCCAATGGCTATTCGTAACTTTTTTGGTCGGGAGAGGACCTAGTTAGAGCCAAGGTCTTCAAGAACACCATCCACGCCAAGGGTGCCAGACAAGTAGGGCTAAAGTAGGCAGCCTAATTGTCCAGCCCTATTGCCCTCCCAAGCTCTTGGACACCAATGGTCCTGGGCATTTGCCACTGCCCATGATTGCAGCTATAAACCTTCATCCCCCCTCTCATTTATTACACTCCTCACCACAGCTCCCAAAAGCCCTCTTCCTCTTAGCCACATATTCTGCCTTCCTTAACTATCCAAGTTCCCCTCCCAAATCAACAGCAATTTTTGGTTGTTTGTTGCGCTTTGGAAATCAATCTATATTTTTAAGGATTATATGCATACCTTTAAAGGCAGAAATTCATATAATATGCAAAAATATAAACGGATTTTGAACATTGTATACATACCTCGAGGGGCAGCTCGAACCAGAGTACGTTGATGTGTCCGTTGAAGACTGTGACGGTCTGCAAGGGCAAGGCGCCGCTATAGACATCAGCCAGGAGTGTCAGCACGTTACTACTAGCAATTTGGTAACTGCTGAGTTCAAGAGTAGCATCAATTTGGGAGGCACTGAGGGCTTCAAGGTCGCCACCGTGCGACTCGACCTGGCCGATCTTGTCGCCTTCAAACAAGATGCTTACCGTGACAGTCTCATACGTGACCCCTAAGAAATTAGGGTTTCGAGCCTGCAGGTGTAGATCTAGGGTTATGTTTAGATAGACCTGCGGGATGAGGGAGTCACCCCTCTTGATGTTGAAGTGGATTTTGCCCAGGGTGATTTTTGTGACCGTCATCTCCAGCGAACGCGGCCAGGCAGCAACTGCGGCGAGGCCCAACAGGAGTATGATGAAGCAGGCGCAGCTGCTTGCGCAGCAGCTGCCACATCGGCGTCGCCGCTGCCTGCGAGGAGGCAGGAGTGGAGTTAGGTATGCATATATGGGTTGTCCATCGACTGTTGTTGTTACTGCAGGGTAGCCAACAAGAGGCTGGACTTCTTCTACTTCTCGTAGTGATCGGTACACGGGAGGGGCGCTCGCAGGTGGAGTGCTGCTAGATGAACAAGCGCTCAGAACCATGGTCTTCACTCTCGAAGAACAAGAGAGAATAGTCTAAGTCACGGTATTAAATGTCTGATTTAGCACGTGTCCACCTCAATCGCGTCTCCAACACCATATCATACATCTACACTGTTTGACATGTGCTGTCCCAGGTCTGCTGAACGCGTATTAGCACCGCCTACAGCGGCTGCTTTACGAGAACCACTCACAGAATCACATCTTTATCTCTATAATATCTTAACTAGTATTGGACCCGCGCGTTGCTGTGGTGGCAGGTAGAGTTCCAGAAAAAATAGGCTCGTTTTTTCAAGATTTAGGTCATGTTTTAAGTAAACACAATACATTATTTCAAGTGACTTCATAAATACATATCTCAAAATAACATCCATGTCTCATAGATTTATAGCAAAAACAAAAATATCATAGTAATGTAGCATACGAAGATGCAAAAAAGGACCAATATTACATATTCTCAAAATACACCACAAAATACGCATTCTCAGTCGGTAATGTCAGAATCAACAAATTGAATTCTTCTCTTGTGAGAAGGATCATTCATTTGTCTCCTCACAATACGCTCTCTATTGTAAAGCGGTGATCCATCCTGCACATGCTCTACTATCGATGAATGCAAAAGACTGTTGAGATATCGAGCTCGTCTAGTGAGGCGGTGGCCACTGATGACCCGCCTGGGGATAGGCCCCACACTTACACCACTGGCATGGTCGGTGAGATCTTGGGTGATATGCGGCCAGTGGGATGACAGGCTATGTGATAGCCATTCTAGAGACTGCTGGCATAGTTATAGCGCCAGCTCATTTAGTCGGGTTCACACTACAAAGAACCCGTGTATGTATTTGGTTGAGTACCTATTGTGTGTACTCTTATCTTGTATATGGTGTGTTGAGTGTTGAGCAGAGAAGAAGAAGATTTTCAGCCTCTCACCTTGTGTGTTCTCTATTAGGGTTTTGTGAGTGTGTGTGTGTGCTTGCAAGAGCTCAAGCTCGCTTTTCATGGTATCAGAGCCTGGTTCGTGCTAAGGGATGAGCTGCAAGCAAGAGAACCACAGGAAGCGGTACGAGGGCAAGAGCTACAACTACTCTTCCCTATTGTGTTGGTGACTACACCCTTGTCGGGAGCTCTACGGGAGGCACCAGCAAACGGTCTCTGATTGAGGAGCTTTCTTCGCGGGAGTAAAGCTATAGGGCAACTATATAGTCCCATCGGACTTCGATTTTCAGGCCGAAAACGCGTTTCGGGCGCGTCTGGACCTCCGTTTTTCAGAAAGCAGACGATTTCGAGCACTGCGGGTAAGTCATCGATTCTCTGCAGAACTCTGTTTTAAGAACTGCAGGAAGACAGATTGATTGTGCAGACACTGTGGGTGCTGCAAAGAGGTCTATAGTTGCCATTGGGTGTATGTATGCACATTGAAGTCACTGGTGTGACATTTGAGAGTACTACAGTACCGCTGCAGAAAATACAACATTTGTGCAGAAAAAAAAACCAGAGTGCAGTTTCTGGTAAAATTGTGTGTTTGGCAAGATGTTAAATGATGGGATAACTCAGATTGTGACTGAGAAGCTTGATAAGAATAACTTCCATGCTTGGAGGTTCAGGTTGACGAGTTTCCTGATGGGAAAAGGCTATTGGGACTACATAGAAGGTGAGCATGAAGAGGCACCGGAGATACCGCTATTGGGACTACATAGAAGGTGAGCATGAAGAGGCACCGGAGATACCGGCGGATATAAATCCGACTGCTGCTCTGCAGATGTGAAAGAGTTTAAAGATTGGAACCAAGGAGCCAGGAAAGTTATGTATTGGCTCTCCATTAGTATACAGGACACCATGATTAGGCACATTCAGGATGCCAAGTCCCCCAAGGAGGCGTGGGACACCTTGGTAAAGCTTTATGAAACAAATACTAAGGCACGTAAGATATAGTTGAAGAATGAACTTCATACTGTGGAGAAAAAGAGCATGTCTGTGAATGACTATGCGTTAAAGATAAAGGGTATTGTGGAATCCCTTGCATCTATTGGTGTGTCAGTAGATGATGATGATAAGGTGGAGGTCTGTTTACGTGGTCTCGGGCCACAATACAAGGCGTTCAAGACGTCTATTCAGACTCGGAAAAACATTCCCAACTTTACAGATTTGGTGTCTATGCTGATTATCGAAAAGAAGAACTTGGGTGAAGACCAACAGTCTTCACAAAGTAAAAATAGTTCAGAGCAACAGGCCTTCTACACGAGTTCAGGAAGAGGACGAGGTAGAGGAGGCCGTGGACGCGGTCAAGGAGGTGGCCAAACAGGTAATCAGAATTATGGCCAACAGCAGCAGCAACAACAACAGTCCCAGAATCAACAACAACAACAACAACACACAGGTGGAAGAGGCAAATTCAGAGGCAGGGGGAGTCAAAGAGGCCGTGGAAATTGGCAAAGACAGTACAATGATGCACGTGAATGCTACTATTGTGGTAAGCCTGGACATGTGCAGGTAGAATGTTATAAGAAACAGGCTGACATGCAAAATGGGAAAGTGCAGCAAAACAACTATGCATCCTCAAGCAGAAATAATGAGGATAATGAAAGGTTGTTTGTTATGCAGCATGTCGTGAATGCCATGTCTGAAAATGTTGATGCAGCACAAAAAGATAATGTATGGTATGTGGATTCAGGTGCTTCGAACCACATGACGAGTCATGGGGAGTGGTTCAAGGAGATGAAAAACCCGGAAAGACCAGGTTTTGTGGAAACAGGGGATGACACTACTCATCCAATTGCCCACGTTGGAGATGTGCCATTGTCTATGCAGGATGGCAAAGTGAAGTACCTTGCAGATGTACTTCATGTACCGAACATAACAAAGAATCTGGTTTCAGTTGGCCAGATGATTGAGCAGGGTTTGCAGGTTCGGTTTAACCCTGATGGGTGTTATGTTGAAGATTTCAAAGACAAGTGCAGGTTGGTTGCAAAAGGCAACAGAGTGGGCAGAATGTTTACATTAAATGTAGACATGCCTGAAATGAGTGCTGCGATGTTTGCAAATGGTTCAGGAGTTGTTGCAGACACAGACATATGGCATAAAAGAATTGGACATGTAAATGTGCAGAGATTGAAGTCTGTGCAGACAAAAGGAATTGTGACAGGGCTGCCAAAATTTAAAGTGGAAGGTATGCAGAAAATATGTGAAGCATGCCAATTTGGGAAGCAAACAAAGCATGTGTTTCCACGTAACAGATATGTGAGCAGAAATGCACTAGATGTTGTATGGGGTCCTACGAAGACCATATTTATGGGAGGCTATAGGTATTATGTGACCTTCATTGATGACCACACAAGGAAAGTGTGGGTATATTTCATGAAGGAGAAGAGTGAGGTGTTCACTCACTTTCAGAATTTTAGAGTTTTGGTTGAAAAGCAAACAGGAAAATATGTAAAGTGCCTAAGGTCAGATGGAGGGGGAGAGTACTTCTCCAATGAGTTCTCTGAATTTTTGTAGAAGAATGGTATTCGGAGACAGTTTACATGCAGATACACTCCGCAGAAAATGGAGTTGCTGAGCGGAAAAACAGGCGCATTGCTGAGATTGCGCGAGCATTGATGGAAGAGAAGAATATGCCGCATTGCTATTGGGCTGAGGCTGTTTCTACAGCAGTATACATCATGAACAGGACTCCAACTGCAGCCATACATGATGTAACTCCAGAGGAGAGGTTTACTGGCAGAAAACCAGATTTGTCTCATCTGAAAGTCTTTGGATGCATTGCATATGTGCATGTGCCAGATGAGCTGAGAACTAAGCTGGATCCGAAAGCTGAAAAATGTGTGTTTATTGGATATTCCCTTGAGCAAAAGGGATACAGGTGTTATAACCCTGCTACACGTGAGTTGAGGGTAAGCAGGGATGTTGTCTTTGATGAGATGAGCAGCTGGTATGCTGCTGAAAAAGAAGTTATTGGGGCTGATGTGAGTGGAAGTGTGGTTGCACAGAATGCAGGTCAGCAATCACAGTCTTTGAGTGGACTAGGAGAGTCCTCATCTAGTGGGTCTATTGATAGACCATGGAGTGGCAGGCTGCGTCATAATACCAACCCTGCAAATGTGATTACTACATCACGTAAAGGAAAAGAGAAAGTGGTTGAGCCCCTTGGTATGCCCGACATTTCTGCAGGGCATTCTCATGTTGATGGAGAGTCTAGTGGCTCAGATATGAGCCTTGATGAGGAGCATGGGATTCCAGCTATGAGAACACCTGGTGTAAAGAAGGCTATGGAAGCCATGAATGAAAAGCTGCGAAGATCTGGGAGAGAGAAATCCTGTGCAGAGATTTACCTATGATGGTTATGTGGCACATCACTATGCATATATGGCAAAGGTTGTGCAGGTTGTTGAGCCCACATGCATTGATGAGGCTGTTGGAAATGTGTGTTGGGAGAAAGCTATGGATGAGGAGATGGATGCACTATATGGAAATGAAACTTGGGATTTAGTGCAATTGCCTGAAGGCAAGAAAGCCATTGGATGCAAGTGGGTGTACAAAGTTAAACATAACAGTGATGGAAGCATAAACAGGTACAAGGCTAGATTGGTAGCCAAAGGATATGCGCAGACATATGGGATTGATTATGAGGAAACTTTCAGCCCAGTTGCCAAGATGGCAACGGTGAGAGTTGTGATAGCAGTGGCTGCGTCAAAGCAATGGTCTTTACATCAGATGGATGTAAAGAATGCATTCTTGCATGGGGATTTGCAATAAGAGGTGTATATGTTGCAGCCACCTGGTTATGAGGATGTAGGTCACCCCGAGCATGTTTGTAGGTTGAAGAAAGCCTTGTATGGCTTAAAGCAAGCACCAAGAGCATGGTCTGACAAGATTTCTGAATATCTTGTCACTATTGGCTTTCATGTAGCCAATGCAGATTTCTCACTGTATGTGAGACATGGTGATAGAGGAGTTGTGCTTGTTGTCATCTATGTAGATGACTTGATCATTACGGGGGACCATGATGCAGAGATCTTTGATGTAAAGATCTTGCTTAGACAAAAGTTCGAGATGAAGGATCTGGGGGAGCTCAGATATTTCTTGGGCATTGAGGTGATTAGGTCACCACATGGTATTGGATTACTGCAGAGACAGTATGGCTTGGACATGTTGTCCAAGTATGGTATGACAGGCTGTAAGCCTATTTCTGTGCCATTGGATCAGAATGGCAAGTTGAGTGCAGATTCAGGAGAGATCTTGGAGGATCCTACTATGTACAGGAGCATAGTAGGAAGTTTGATCTACATGACGATCACGAGACCAGATTTGAGCTATGCTGTTGGGTTGGTGAGTCAGTTTATGCAGGTTCCACGGAAATCGCATTTGGATGCAGTGAGACGCATACTGAGGTATGTGTACTTTGCATTGTGGACTATTCTATGAGACTGGGACAGAGATATGTGTACATGGGTACACAGATGCTGATTGGGCTGGTAGTATCTCAGATAGAAGATCTACCAGTGGATTCATGTTTTCTTTGGGGAGTGCTGCTGTGACTTGGAGCAGCAAGAAGCAGCCTACGGTTGCTCTATCGAGTACGTAGGCCGAGTACAGAGGAGCTGCTATGGCAGCATGTGAGGTAGCTTGGTTGAGGAAGCTACTTGCAGATTTGGGTCTATCAGTGGATAGACAAGTTGTCATTTTCTGTGACAACATTAGCAGTATACAGTTGGCTAGGAATCCAGTCTTTCATGCTCGTACGAAGCACATAGAGGTTCACTACCACTTCGTCAGAGAGAAGGTCTTGGCAGGAGACCTTGACCTTGTTTATGTCAGCACAGAGGATCAGGTAGCTGACATCTTCACCAAAGCATTGGGTACAGAGAAGCTCCGCAGATTCAGGGCTTCACTTGGTGTACATGAGATGGAGTTGAGCTCGAGGGGGAGTGTTGAGATATCGAGCTCGTCTAGTGAGGCGGTGGCCACTGATGACCCGCCTGGGGGATAGGCCCCACACTTACACCACTGGCATGGTCGGTGAGATCTTGGGTGATATGCGGCCAGTGGGATGACAGGCTGTGTGATAGCCATTCTAGAGACTGGCATAGTTATAGCGCCAGCTCATTTAGTCGGGTTCACACTATAGAGAACCCGTGTATGTATTTGGTTGAGTACCTTTCATATTGTGTGTACTCTTATCTTGTATATGGTGTGTTGAGTGTTGAGCAGAGAAGAAGAAGATTTTCAGCCTCTCACCTTGTGTGTTCTCTATTAGGGTTTTGTGAGTGTGTGTGTGTGCTTGCAAGAGCTCAAGCTCTCTTCCCCCCTGCATCTTTTCAAGGACCTGCACAAACGACACAACGATAAATCAAATCTCAAAAGGACCTGTACATAACGACACATCGATTAATAAAATCTCAAAGGACCTGCACATAACGACACATCGATAAATAAAATCTCAAAGGACCTGCACATAACGACACATCGATAAATAAAATCTCAAAAAAATCTTATAATAGAAAAACATAATCAAAATTACCTCATACAATAGAACATCGAGTGGATGGTACATGAGGAGCTCTAGTATAAAACCCATAACGAATACCGATGGTCATGAGATGGATGTAAGTGTTAGAACTCGTTGTTTCTTACTATTAAAAGACTAAGGTCATGTAAAAGGATAAGGAAAAGTGAAGCAAAATGACCTATTCTACACCACAAAGGGGCCTAATCAACCAAAGCTCTAGATACCATGTTAGAATTCGTGGTGCTCATGCTAGATCAAGTATGTGGAGAAAAGGGACTCACAAAATACAAGAAAAATATCTTGCTTATTAAGTTATTTATGAATACAACTAGGCCTTGCTCAATGCCTAAAAGCCTCCTAGCTCCACCTTTAAATAGGTGAGCTAGTGGACCTTAAGTCCCTTCACACACACACCCTTCTCCTACCGTTTTACATGACCTTAGTCTTTTAATAGTAAGAAACAACGAGTCATCGGGTACTGAATACCCCTCAAATGATGCAAAGCATCTGTCCATCTCTCTCCAAAACAAATAGACACCCCACTCCTCATCAGGAACACCGATCCCATATATCTCGATGCCTGCGTCGACAACTCTTACCATAAACGTATCAATGTCATGCAATATCCCAAAATCAAAGCATAACAAATAGGTTATACAATTATTTACATATAGGTTCAAAAAATATTTATACAATGCCTAACAATTACACTTATACTTACCCATCCCTATAAGCATCAATCATAATCCCTGCTATGTGACCCGCAGTAATAGGAGCTGACTATAACGGTGGCTCTGTACAAATAGACATCAGTATAGAATGTCATGCTCCATAATCAAGAAAAGTTATGCAAATATAGAGAATAACTCACCTACTATCCTCGACAAAGGCATGTCCAATGTAAAGGTAATCTTAGACATGTCTGTCAAAACATAAACAACAAAAATAGGTACTTTTACTATGGACAAATATGTATAAAAAAAGAAATCACAACAAAATTAATCAAATTGCAGAACTTAAATAAGAAACCTGACTTGTCACTCTGAAGTCATCAAGATCTCCTTATAAACAATATTGTTTGTTGTAGGTGTATAACTTTGAAGATCATCAAATGAAGACTCCACATTAGCGTTATCCTCAAGTAACACCTTCACAGAATGAGGAGACCGTGCTCGTGAGATAACACGACATACAATTGCCCATGAGTAAACACTGGAGTCACCAAATACAACCCCAAGACATTTAGGGTTTGGCCTTGCGATTTGTTTATTGACATGCCAAATGCCAGCCACACGGGAAAATGTCTTCGTCTCATGGTGAATGGTAGTTGGGTCTTGGTGCATATAAAGGTAATCCGTGGAAGAAATACTCTTTCACCAACTTTAGTACCACCAGTGATGATTTCAATCTCCAAGACTTTAGAGTGAAAGGCCTTACATATCATCTGTGTACCATTACAGAGTCCACGTCTTAGATCCAAGTTACGAAGCAAAATAACAGGAGCTTCTAACTTTAAAACCAAGCAGTGAGGTGGATATCCGCCCCGAAGGTCGATTGCATTCAAAAATTCTGTGAAATATAGGAATGAATTTTCATCATTTTCAAGAATTGAATCTGCACTGAAATATTGCTTAGGCTCACCAGGCATTACATCCAAAGCTGTCTTATTCACAATATCCACTTGACTGTGTATCAGAGCAAGAATAGCACGCTCACTAAAGTATGAATCATATGTCGTAGTGATAGCCAATTCAGAGTATACCCAATGTACCAAGTCTTTAAGAGTCGATCTTTGCAAGACCATATTACTTGGTAGTGTCACCATCGTATTATCATCGCTACAATCTACTCCATTCCCAAAATTCATGACCCACTATTTTCATTGCATCCATTAGTATTGCTTGATTGAATATGCATATTTCCAGTTAACTTTAGAACTTTGATAGAGTTCCATAGAAAGGAATGACACAATGCTGCATTAACAATATCTTCACGTCTTCCCTTCATAATAACAGGCAAGATTTGTCTAAAAGCTCCCCCCATCAATACAACCTTTCTACCAAATGGCTTATCTCAGAATAATACATCTTGTAAGCTCCTATCCAATACTTCAAAAGCATAACGATGAATCATTGGAGCCTCATCCCAAATAATGAGCTTACAAACTCTCAAAACCTCTACAAGTTGTCCATGTACAGGGATTTTGCAAGTTGAAGAATTGTTTAGCTCCAGAGGTATCTTGAATCTAGAATGTGCAATACGTCCATTCGCCAAGAGTAGAGAAGCAATACCTGACGATGTAGTGGCCAAAGCAACATGCCCTTGTCCACGTACTTGCGCAAGCAAGCAATTATACAAATAGGTCTTACCCAATGATCCCCCTGGACCATCTAGGAAAAAAATGTCACCTACATCTGTCGCAATTGCATGCATTACAGCATCGAAAGCAACACGCTGGCTATCTATTAATGTTGACTCCATAGCACTTGACAGGTTAGATTGTTCGATAGTATCAAAAGATCTCTTTTCCAAAAGCAATCTATTTTCACCCGACTTCCAAATCAATTCTATTTGGTTCAAGCATTCCTTCAAAATCTGCCAATCTGAGCACAAAGAATTTCTTCTAAATGCAGTAGTGCATGAGTTTCAGCTGAACTGACCCCTGCTTCTCGATAACTGGTATAGAAAATCTTCTATCATTTCTTCTCGAAATCTCTCCCACAATATTCCTGGACAGGAAGGCTCACAAAATAGCAATATAGTACCAAAAAGACATCTCAACTGCAAGGCATTTTGCATGGATGATGCTTCCTCCATACATGCAACCCATTCAGAAACATCTTCTAGTATCCCTCTGGCAATGCAAGCTGCCTTGAAAGAAGGATAGATGTGACCATTGAGCGAACACAAATCTTCAAATGACTTAGATCCTTTACATGTTGTAAGAAGTAGGTGAACATAGTATGCCTCACCTGCCAAAGGAGTTACAAAAGTACATGCGCCCTATAGTGTTTCCAATCTTTCTTTTGGTCCATTTCTTCAACCTAGAGTTCCAAACCCATTGTTGAGGGAAATCACGATACAATGTATTGTTTGCTTCAGGATGTTGTTGATTACAGGTAAACCATTCAGTCATGGTAGTATTGCCTACATTTTTCCTCTAAAAAACATTGCAATATTATCATCATCTCTGAAGATAACATTATGACCCCCATCTAAGTGTACCTGCAACTGTTGCACATCAAGCTTCTCATTGTGTAAATCATACTCAAATAGTCTCCAACATGCCTCTCATGCACAGAGACATAACGTGTATCCAAATACCTCTGAATCTCATTGACTACACAGGTAGCATTAACATCCCTACCTTGTACATTGCTAAATCTTATTGTTGCTATGTCATGCCCCTTGTATATGTACTTGTAAAGATATTTCACTGCTGCTATTGTTGAGCATATTTCCACATTTACATGAGCATTATATGTGACTAAAAGATAAGGGTTATATAGTACAACCCATCTATTATCAACATTACACTTTTTCAATGCCACAATTCTTCCATCATTTCGACGCATATACACGGGGTAACCACTCTCATCCACAGTAGTCTCTTGTGCAAAAGCTCGTGGATAATTCCTTGTGCATTTCCCTTTATCCATACAAATTGCACTTGGATTGAATAGACCACAGGGCCCATGGATATTGCAATGCAACACGACATCATGCAGAGTAGGAAACATTTGCTTGTCAGGCAATTCGACACATACTAATCTGTCATAGTCTTGGACAGTCATAGGTTTATGGGCACTATCCAAGATCAATAACGTGTGTGAATGAGGCAATCCTCTTTTTTAAAACTCAATAACACTCACATATCCAATCACCTTACCAAAGAGCTCCTTCTTCACGATATTTTTCATCATATCTGAATGTTTTTTGGTGAAATACTCTAGTAGTCAAATCAGGCCGATCACATGCACTTTGCCCTGGGAGTAAAGCATCTAATACCTCTGGCCACTTTGGGTTACATGTGAAAGTAATGAATAAATCGGGCTTGCCCTTTCAACAAACAATTGCCATGGCATCCTAATAAAGTTGATACATTTGTCGTGGCCCACTAGTAAAACTGGAAGGTAACACTATTCTGCTTCCCACTGTCCTTCCTGCAATACCACTTCCACTTCCTTCTACATGAAGCATGTCTACTAAACCACTATAAACCTCTGAACGCAAACTTTTTCTACTATGGCATAGCCAAGATAATCGTGACTCTTCAACACTGCAATAGGCATCAACCATAAACTGTTGCAACCTTCCACCACGTAGCAAGCATGCATTTGTATCTGGGCGAATTTGCAATCGATAAGCATAGTATTATCATTGAGTTACACAATGACCATTTCTCAATGCACTCACTTGTGCATCAGCATAAGGGATTCTCAAGTGCCATCCGTCCTCTCCTCTTAGAAATAACATGGCGTACAAAAGAGGCATGTAGCACCTATGCAAACTAGAGATGTGTTTGCATGTGCCTTCTCGAGTATGTAATAAAATATCATGACAACCAACATTATGATCATCACTTTGACCAATCATGACACCAGCAATCTCAGAAGCTGTTGGCATTGAGTACTGCCTAGATGTGGATTTCATCTCACATATAGTCATTTTCAATTCCAAACTCGGATTGTCACTCAACATTCTTCCCACATACTTAAAAGCTTGTGCAAATGGATTAGAAGTGTGCATCATGGATTGAAGTGCTCCTAGGGTCATGGATTCCAATCCATTCATGACACCTAGTTGATTTTGTAATTCATGTGCTCAGTATCAAACACATACAACTGTGCAAACTGTGGCTTAGGATTGTACATATTATTGGGGACCAAGGACCCAATGATGAAAAAGCCAACATACTATTATAAGCCCTAATGTTTTCTCAAAATTTTTTACTTGTAGTGTCACTACCAATCAAAAGAGACCTTAATGGCTTAGGTGGTTCAGCAAGTGAAGGAACAGACACACGCCCATGTTTACAACAATATTTGCCAAGAACCTATCCACAACTCATCTTCTTTTTACTTGCCCATAACTGTGCTCCACAAAACCCACACTCATGTGTCATCCCTGCTAATGAGTGGCTTAAATTGCACGAATATACCAAAGGCCAAGTAGCTGCATGTATACCTTGTACGGGCGGGAGTTCATGGAGGATAGACAAAATCCCTCCCTTTCTTTTTTCAAATACATAAGAGGGAATTTCTCCAATACTCTCCCTTCTTATTGTATTAGAAAATGAGACTTCTCTCTCTTCATGGGCAAAAAAGGAAGACATTGTAATTGCATTACCCTCATTTACTCTTCTAGCTGCATTATAAGAGGTCATATTTCTAGCGATGCAACGATGGTACCTTCTTGTAAGTCTCAAACTTTCAACCAATGATATCCCTGAATAAACTCCACTTGCCATTTCCCTTGTTATTTCTTTCAAAAGAGTCCTATTCCTAAGCAATTTCACGGCGAAAACTTCTACCACTCTTGTTGAATATCCTTTGATCTCACGGACAGAAAATAACAACATTGTAGTTGCATCACCCTCATTTGCAAATTCTAATACACTCTCATCCTCTGCCACTACTCTCTGACCACCTACCAATACACTTTCATCCTCTGCCACTACTCTCTGACCACCTACCAATACA